>NW_024670153.1:0-287 GCF_008729295.1 Plectropomus leopardus | reverse complement strand
GATGCTTTTCAAAAAACATAAATGCATATTCATGGTATTTATGTCTTCATGCCGGCGAACCAAGGCCAAAGGCATTATGTTTTTCGGGTTTTCCGTGCGGTCCATTCTTATGAACTCAACAAAGCCTTGAGAGAATTGCCTCAAATTTAGCGCAAACATCCACTTGGAGTCAAGGGTGAACTTATTAGATTTTGGTGGTCAAAGGTCAAGGTCACTGTGACTTCTTATTTTTCATTGTTGTGAACATAATATCTTAAGAGAGCCTTAAGGGGTGGGTTTTTTTTTTT
>NW_024670152.1:0-344 GCF_008729295.1 Plectropomus leopardus | reverse complement strand
AATATTTAAGTCTTAAATGGAATGATATAGTGACAATTTTGTAGTCTATTACTGCTCCTTTGACTTTAAATTTAAAGCTTTTGCAGCAGTTGCTGCTAGTGTGAATCTCATGGAGGGCTCTAAACAGAAATGGTTCATCCTCTGTGGATCATGAACAGCCACAGTGACCATTAGTCAGACGGCTAAAGTGCATTGGGGGCTAAAATGTTAGTCAAGGGGGGATTTTGACCTGGATAAAAGCATCGCCATTGCTAATTTCCTATTTAATCTTTAGATTTACGGCAGCAGGGTCAATAATTGGTATGTCTCATAGCTTAGTATCAAAATATAATACACACTAAAAG
>NW_024670151.1:0-335 GCF_008729295.1 Plectropomus leopardus | reverse complement strand
TTGTGATCAGATCACCCAAGACACATGGTATTGCCAGATATAAAAAGGCTCAGTATTAGACGTTTCTCACAACAATGATAAAACATTTGTGTTGTGTGTTTGTGTGTGCAGCTACATTTGAGGCCGCATACCTGCAGCTCCACATGCTTGGAGAAGGAGGCTTCGGTTCAGTTTATGCTGGAATAAGAAGAAGTGACGATTTACCAGTAAGTATTATGTCTGTACTCTCACATTACACATACTCTTGAAAAAGAGATTCTAAATCTCAATGAGTCTGTTACCTGGTTCGATAAAGGATATATACACTAACAGTCATCGCTCCCTATGCTAACCAA
>NW_024670150.1:0-621 GCF_008729295.1 Plectropomus leopardus | reverse complement strand
ACATGCTTTCCAAACATGTGGGCCCACAGGATTTATTTTTGAAAATACTGTCCTTCTTTCCAGGCCTACAAATTGCTTTTTGCAAATTCCATTTTTTTCATGAGTGTACGAACTCTGTAAAACTCATGCTGCACTCATGCTGCAGGTTCAGTTAAGGGCTGCTCTGTAGATTTAGGCCACGTACAGCGGGTGGTCGACCCCACTGAAGGCAGAGAATGTCCAAATCTGGAGCAAATGCACCTGTGTTTCCTGGTTATCAACATCTGCACTGCCGCTGCTGCTTTGTTTACCCTCCATGTCTGGTTCGGATGTTGTTTTCTTTGGCCGTCCTTGTTATTGTGCATTAATTGTGCAGGAATGCTGTTTCTCTGACCTCTGTATGTGATGCTGATTTGTGTTATGCTTGGGGTGATCTTGCACATAATTGGAATCCTGTTGTTACAACGATCAGATCAACATCCTCGTGTATAAGAGATATTCATAGCTATCATCTTGTTTGCAGCAGTAGCTTATTTATTTATAAAATGAGTAAATCAAACAGCTGTAAGCAGGAGTTAGAGGAGGTGTTTCAGCATCTGTCTGCAGAGTTTGATGGATTAAATGTCTCTTCATTTCCAGGCC
>NW_024670149.1:0-697 GCF_008729295.1 Plectropomus leopardus | reverse complement strand
CTGAGTGCAGATATCTCCTTCCTGTTTAAAACCACGGCCTCCTCCGGCGTGTTCCTGGAAAACCTGGGCATCAAAGACTTCATCCGGATCGAACTGAGCTGTGAGTAGGAGCTGGAGGGTGAAGATTTAATCCAGATTAGAGTGATGTGTCAGTGAAACCTGAAGTCAAAGTCTTAATCTGGATCTGTGTAAAACCCAGAGGTTACAGACTTAATCTATATCAAACTGTCCTGGAGGAAAAATATTGTTTATTTTTGGCAGAACTCAGCTGTCTCGACCTTACTGTCCTGAATTAAACTGTGAATGTCACACAAATTTTAACAGCTCAGGAAAAATGGGAAGCCTTTTCACATTTTTTTTGTGTTCCTGGCTGCAGGTATTTGTTCTCATTCAACCTAGAGAGCATTAGTCGGGCACTGATGCTGGATGATTAAACTTGGCTCCCAGTGGGTTTTAGTTCATCCCAAAGGTGTTGAACAGGGTTGAGATCAAAAATATGTGCAGGTCAGTCAAGTTTTTCCACAAAAAGGGAGGGAAAAATATTACAGCTTTTTGCACCAGGGCACTTTGATGCATTGCCATGAAGTTGGAAACACACTGTTGTCTAAAATATCCTTGTATACTGTAGCATTATGACCCAGAAAACTTGTTTTTTCAGTAGATCCAAAGTATCTCTCTTAAACATTATATATTCATG
>NW_024670148.1:0-785 GCF_008729295.1 Plectropomus leopardus | reverse complement strand
GAACAATAGAGGACATTTATTGTTCTGCTTACTAAATGCATTTTGGTCAAAACTGGTGGAAATCTCTTTTAATATCTGCTGGTTAAGTGGACAAATGCACTTGTTCCGGAAGCTGTCCGTGCGCTCAACAATAATACATGAGTTTGACTTCTCCTCATGCAAAAATGAATGTCAAAGCAATTACTTGTATACTTATATGCATAACTCACTCTCTCAAAAAGGTACGTGCAGGAAGGAAAGCCATTTCCTCTGAATCATTCAGACAGACTGTGAAGCCTAATGTGCTCACAAACTAGCTCCACCTTACTCCAAATGTACTCACACTCGGTCAGTGCCATAGCTGCGGTAGTCCACTGCGGCAGAGACGGCCACAATTAGCGCGGGAACCCCGTAGCCCACCAGGTAGAAGTAGCGTCGGCGTGAGTGCTCACTCTCAAATACCTCCACCAGCATGATGTAGAGCTGCACGCCCTCCAGGAACATCCATGTGAACGCCGCGAGGAAGAAGAAGTGGAGCAGGGCGGCGAATACGGCACAAGCAATCTGGGAAGGGTTGATGGTGGCAGACAGGAACATAAATGAGGGAGATAAAGAGGGAGGAAGTGAAAAAAGAAGGGAAATGTCAGCTGAAAACAAAATCACATCAGTTTTAGACATTTCGATGATTTTCAAAAGGATTAAATGCCTTGCTAGAGGGCATGATATGGATTGCAATGTGTGTCATCCAACTGACTATAACCGAGCAGCATATTCTGACCTCTGTGTGTTTGTGTCTTCCCAACAAT
>NW_024670147.1:0-545 GCF_008729295.1 Plectropomus leopardus | reverse complement strand
CAAAGGGGAAAGCAAAGGTGACATTTGCAGAACGCTGAGAATCATTACAGACACTGTAACGTTATGGTACCTCCATAGAGCGAGTCAGTGCGATTTTGAAAATGGCAGAAGTGAGACTGACATGTTACGTGAACCAGGACACAATCGGTTTCTATTAGAAAAGTATGTCAGAGTGCCCACAGACAGTAAAACTCCTCACTGGCAGCCAGTGACACCTTGCTTATCAGAGCACTAACCCTTCACAGATCAACAAGCGAGTTGGCAAGGACCACAAAACATGTGACCTAACTGTTACAAATGAGAGACATAAGGTAGTAAATAAACTTATAATAAGACAAAGAAGAGGGAGAGAAGGTTATTATTGTGTAATGTAGATTAAAAATACCCAGTTTTCAAATGATGATGACAAAGTCCAAAACTTCAAAATACCAATTCATACTAATTCATACAACTAACAAAACAGATTTTCAAACCTCCATGTCTACAACTAAGTAATGTATGACTATTTAAGTAATTGCTAATAAACATATATAAAGGTCAGTTTC
>NW_024670146.1:0-548 GCF_008729295.1 Plectropomus leopardus | reverse complement strand
CATTTCATTACAAATATGGCAATATTCTCAATTTCATGTAGGTTATGAAAATTTAGCATTTTCTAATGAAGACATGTCGCTGCTGAAAAAAGAAAAGATGCGGTTTTTTAAAAGGATCCAATGGACCTTTTAGATGTGCGCAAATAGCGCAACACCAGCCTCGACACAGCTGAACAAGTCTGCCACCGGCAGGAAACTTAGAATAGAAAATCTTATTTTAATGCAAAGAAGCAAAATAGTACAAGTGGCTCCAGACGTTGGACTTTTCCGTAATTTGATGAGATAAATTACATGTTAGAGCAATTTAATCGGAGAACGCATGGCTGTAAGTATACAGGAGTTTTAGTGAAACATTCATTTTCATTAGCCATGTAAAGACAAGTAGGAATATTATCTTTTTTGGAATAAGGGCAAAAAAACCTGAATATTTTGTACACAGTTGTCACTTGTCACTTGTGTGGTTTGCTATTTGCTTTTGTTATTAACACAAGCAAACATAGGTGCATGTGACAAAGGTAAACACAAACAGTGCAAAGGCTGTCGCAATT
>NW_024670145.1:0-364 GCF_008729295.1 Plectropomus leopardus | reverse complement strand
GTGGGGTTTTTTTCTCTCTTAATGTGCTTCAGCCTTATGCAGAACCACGGTCTTAACATCCCTGAGTGGTTACTGTTGTTATTGTCATACATGCCGCTAATTCCACAAGCAGATTGCTAGATTTGTCATTAGACCCTGACACATTAGTTTTGTTTTATTCTGATCTGTGACTAGTGCATTTTTTTTTACCAGTCCAGCACTATTTTATTGGATAATGGGTACATCTTGTGCTAATATGATGTGTCATGGAAAGGCACATTTGTATTTTAAATTCTGATAGAAAGTAATTTATCATATATCTGCAGCAAGTGAAGTGCTTGCTGCTTAGCTACTGGCAAACCTGAAATGTGGTTTAGTGAAAGGA
>NW_024670144.1:0-204 GCF_008729295.1 Plectropomus leopardus | reverse complement strand
GTTTCAGTCTAAATAATGTAAAATAATCACTATTTCCAAAATTTGGTAAATAGGAAAGTGTATTATGGCATGATTTTATTTTGAAAATCCTTGATACGTATTAGTAATTTCGTTATTTAATAAACAACATCATTGTTGAATTAGTTAATATTGTTGTAAAAAAAAACTGGGTAAAATGAAGACAAACTCAAATAATTAAAGACA
>NW_024670143.1:0-1329 GCF_008729295.1 Plectropomus leopardus | reverse complement strand
AGATGAGGATGGTGATGAGAGTCATGGTGGTTGTGCTTTCTGCTGTGCTGACTGACAGATCTGAGTCCTGCAGTGTTGAACTCACAGGACTATAAACCTTCTCAGCTCACTGGAGGATCAGCTGATCATGCAAAGCCTCCTCTCTATGGAAATGTTTTCTCTGCTCACAACACACTGAAGGCAACGTGGGACACTAAATCAGGAGGAATTCTGCTTGGATTTACAACATCTATGATATTAATGGAAGAGAAGAAAATATTTGTGTTAGAAGTGCAGTCGAGGATTTAAGGATCAGTTTGTGTCTGCTGTGGTTGGTATGATATGTCTGTTTGTCTGCCTTTAATTTACTCACAGGGTTTACTGTAGATAAAGAATATATTTCAAGTTTGTCAAATTATTACTTTGTAAATTATTATCGTCAAAAATTAGTAATTTTCATTCAAACATGTTATAAAACTGATATAAAACTGTGAAAAACTGACTTTGTTACAAGGAGACTGTAATCGTCTCATTGTCAGGTGAAGAAAACTAAAGAAAAAATGAAAAAAAACATAATTTTGAAATAATTTCAACACATATCATGAAGAAATACTTTGTAGATTCAAGCAAGTGTATTTTTGTCTGTCTTGTTAAAAACAATCAGAGTTTTTTCAGTGGATAGGTGCTTGTTCACAGTGCAGGAGGTTTTTGTACGGCCACTTAATGAGTTTGTATCACTGTGGTACACTTTTGGTGGAGGAACCAAACTCATCGTTGACTGTAAGTACCAGAGATTTTTATTTTTTTGCAACACATAGCAAATATAGCTTTTATCAGGCATTTAATGAGACTTTAATTAAGTTCTTTGTTGTATGTTGTTGATATATTTTATTCATTTTATGAGGTGAGGTTGGTTGTACAGTTTGATAAGCAACTTCACTGAAGTTGTTATTAGTTTTAAATTGCACATAGTTCAAATAATAGAAACAGAAAATATATATTTTTTTCAAATCTATATTTTTTGTTTTAATGTTGTTTTATATGTCATATGGTCAAGTAAAAAAATGCTGAAAACTTAAATTGTGCTGTTAGATGTCTTTCCTTTTCTTTAAAGTATGAAATGATGTATTTAGCTAAATTCTGTTTTTGATTATTTTTAGATACCTTTCTTTTTTTCCACATAAACATTTTAAAAAGAAACATATGGTCAAGAAAAAGCTGCCAAAAGCTCTTTTTAGTTTTTTTTTAAATTTTGTTTTATTTTCCTCTATTTTTATTTCATTTTTAAGAATATTAAATCATCTCTATAACTAAATTCTGTTGTTGATTCCTGTTAAACGCAAACATGAT
>NW_024670142.1:0-244 GCF_008729295.1 Plectropomus leopardus | reverse complement strand
TGATGGGTTAAATTAGTCAATACAGTCATTTCTATTAATCTGAATTTCGAACTGTAATGTGCAAAGGTGATAGTACTCTTTAATGCAGATATATTGATCTGGATTTCATCACTCAACCTATAAAAGTCCCTCCCCACCAGATGTAGGATCTCTTGTTAGAGATCATCTGAGGATGATGGGCAGCAGTTTGTGTCTGTATCGCCTGCAAATAATTGCCGACAGCAGAACTCACACAGTTTAGCAA
>NW_024670141.1:0-266 GCF_008729295.1 Plectropomus leopardus | reverse complement strand
AAATGCATATCACTTCCAATTATTGATTATCAGTCTCATTATGAACAGTCGGTATTGGTATTGACCATGAAAAAACAATATCGGTAAACCTCTATTATTTATTTTATTTTTTCATGTGTGTCCTGGCCAGGTTATGCAGCAATAACACAAAGTCACAGACAACCTGTTTAAAACAGAGTAACACAGAACATTTCACACAATAAGAGAGATCTGAAGTCTGAGGTTAAACCAAAGGACTGACAGTGCTGTGGTCTCAGCATCACATG
>NW_024670140.1:0-549 GCF_008729295.1 Plectropomus leopardus | reverse complement strand
AAAAAGGTAATTCCCAATACAAGTCCTGAGTCAAGAAATGCAAGTCCCGAGTAAGACAGAAAGATCCCAGGTCAAATGCCAAGTCAAAAAGTTAAGTCCCAAGTCAAAAAGGCAAGTCCCAAGTCAATTTCGGACAGCCCCTAGTCAATAAGGCAAGTCCCGAGTCAATTCCCAAGTCCAAAATGCAAGCCCTGAGTTAAGAAAGACAGGTACTGAGTCAAGTCCCAAGTCAAAAAGTCAAAAGTTAATGTCCAAGTCCTAACTTTGAGTTTTGAGTTCTTAACAAGTCACAATGCATGTTTCACCAAAGGTAATTTCATTTGAATATCAGAGAAATAATATTACAAATTTATAAAAGATGAATCATTTATAAAAAAAAAGATTAAAAAATAAGTTAATTAGACTCATAAAAAGATTAGCGTTAATATTAGTTGATTCAGAAAATAAAGCAAAATTAATTGATTTGTGACACACATAAAATAACCTAGTTCTAATCTTTTGGCTAGGGGGGAGATATTAAGTATTTTCGAGTCAAAAGACTCCAAATCC
>NW_024670139.1:0-318 GCF_008729295.1 Plectropomus leopardus | reverse complement strand
ATGTATATATATATACTATTACTACTACGCTATTCTATATTTTATGGAATGTATTCTTATAAACAGTTACAAGTGCTGGGGTGACTGATACATGCCATGATTTTGTCTAGTTTCAATAAAAAACAATATTTCTTATAATTTCTGATACCCAGAACAGGAGATCCACAGTGATGTTTATCTCATCAATAAATTGAAACCACACAGATTTATGGCAAACATTTGTCAAAGTTGACATGGTTTTCTCTCATAAGTTGAGTGACATGAACACATCATGTCCTCTGTGACAAGCCTCACAAACTGGAGTAGGTCACATCAGAC
>NW_024670138.1:0-782 GCF_008729295.1 Plectropomus leopardus | reverse complement strand
GAACAATAGAGGACATTTATTGTTCTGCTTACTAAATGCATTTTGGTGAAAACTGGTGGAAATCTCTTTTAATATCTGCTGGTTAAGTGGACAAATGCACTTGTTCGGAAGCTGTCCGTGCGCTCAACAATAATACATGAGTTTGACTTCTCCTCATGCAAAAATGAATGTCAAAGCAATTACTTGTATACTTATATGCATAACTCACTCTCAAAAAGGTACGTGCAGGAAGGAAAGCCACTTCCTCTGAATCATTCAGACAGACTGTGAAGCCTAATGTGCTCACAAACTAGCTCCACCTTACTCCAAATGTACTCACACTCGGTCAGTGCCATAGCTGCGGTAGTCCACTGCAGCAGAGACGGCCACGATTAGCGCGGGAACCCCGTAGCCCACCAGGTAGAAGTAGCGTCGGCGTGAGTGCTCACTCTCAAATACCTCCACCAGCATGATGTAGAGCTGCACGCCCTCCAGGAACATCCATGTGAACGCCGCGAGGAAGAAGAAGTGGAGCAGGGCGGCGAATACGGCACAAGCAATCTGGGAAGGGTTGATGGTGGCAGACAGGAACATAAATGAGGGAGATAAAGAGGGAGGAAGTGAAAAAAGAAGGGAAATGTCAGCTGAAAACAAAATCAAATCAGTTTTAGACATTTCGATGATTTTCTAAAGGATTAAATGCCTTGCTAGAGGGCATGATATGGATTGCAATGTGTGTCATCCAACTGACTATAGCCGAGCAGCATATTCTGACCTCTGTGTGTTTGTGTCTTCCCAACAAT
>NW_024670137.1:0-890 GCF_008729295.1 Plectropomus leopardus | reverse complement strand
GGGGGATAATCTTTTTAATTTGCAGGGATTTCTTGCCACATTGCTCTACGCCCTTCTCCCATGTTTTCAAAACAAATTAAACTCATCTTTTTCAGGTGTCAGAGGTTTAAATGCTTGTGAAAAGCATCACAAGGCAGCACAAGAAAACCAGTGTTAATCCAGATGTGAAAGGGTTAAGGTAAATCGAATCTGATCAGTGGAGTTGCCTTTTTTTTGCAAAGTGCGTTTATAAAAACAAAATCAGCACAAAAACAGACCCTAATTCCCCAAATCATTACTAGCAATCAGGTCTTTGTCGGACCCCTGGTGGCCATAGAGGCTTCAAAAGTCAGCCATTTAGTTCGACTCATGTCTCCTGATAAGCGTCCCTCTCTCTCTTATTTGTCCTCATGTTAAATTCCATCCAAGTGGCACATTAACGTCCACAAGGAGTCACTTTAGACAACTAAATGAATAGCCACAACTGCATTAAATTTCACAGTATGTTAATGTTAATATTGTAATCTATATTCTGGACACAAACAGAAACAAACAGGAACTTATTTATTAGAAAATTAATTAATATTTACAACATGGGAGTGGAAATCTCTAATTGCCCACTGATGTCTTGGGGCTGTGGGTGGAGACTGGAGCACCCACACAGATGCAGTGAGGGGCAGATTCTTAATGAGAACATAACAATGTATTGGAGTTTAAATGTACTCAGTGTAAACAATGAGAACATGAAATAACAACTTGTTTGCTAATTAGTCTTTTTTTTTAATCTCATGTTTGTTTGTTTTTTCGACTTATATTTATTAATTTATTTATTTTAACCTTGCTTGCTGGGCTGCACGATTGTACGAAAGGTGCTATATCGATAAACTTTGATCTGATTTGATTTATTTTTA
>NW_024670136.1:0-219 GCF_008729295.1 Plectropomus leopardus | reverse complement strand
GCCTTGGAGCTCTGTGACTGGCATTTAGTCTTCAGGGTACTTTGTGGCACTTCCGCCTCTTGTCTTAAACCTGGCATTTTCACCTAGATGCGCTCTCAGGTACAGAAGTTTGGCACAGATGGATTTAACGTAAAACAGTAGGGTATTCGGTAGTTACAACATAATTTGGTCGACACCCTTTAGAAGTACAGTGGTACTGCATGGATGGATGTGGATGTC
>NW_024670135.1:0-231 GCF_008729295.1 Plectropomus leopardus | reverse complement strand
TCAATGCTGTGTGTTTAAGTCTTGTGTTTGCAGATAAATGATGGTGTCTGTTTCCAGTTTTCATCCTCAGTCTTGTCCACAATCATTGCAGCTGCACCAACACTGCAAATTATAAAACTGTTCCAGTAGGCAGGAGTCGTCAATCTCTCATATGAGTCGTAATTTTAGCATGTTACATCCTCTGTCGATCTCAAAAATAATTTTCTGTAGTGTATATTTGATCAGTTTATT
>NW_024670134.1:0-500 GCF_008729295.1 Plectropomus leopardus | reverse complement strand
GTTGCAAATGCATGCTAAGAAGGAATCTGGGGCATTAATGCAGATCAACAGCAGTGGTATTGTGATGCAAATAGACTAATACAAGTTTAGAGCCTGCGGTGGATGTAAACAATGCATGTTTCAAATCATCATACACGGCTTTGCAAATATATTAGAATGGAGTAATGCTTTCGCTATGTTTGTCGGGCCTGAAGGATACACACAGTGTGTTTGAGTGGAAAAACAAATGTAAAGAAAACTGTTTACAGGTAACTCAACCTTTAATCTGGTTCTGCAGCACAGTGTACCCTGAAGGCGACGATTTGTACAAGCTGGAACATTTTTAGCAGAAAAAGAAAAGTATTTGTGTGGAAGCTTGGCTTGTTGGAGAATATGTGCACCTTTAAAACCAATCAAATCGTTCATAAAGCCTCATAATTGCTCAACTGCTTTCTTTTGCCAAGTGGTTGATGTTGCTCTAAACAACTGTCATACTTTGTTGCCATTACAGGCCCTCAAAC
>NW_024670133.1:0-731 GCF_008729295.1 Plectropomus leopardus | reverse complement strand
GTCCTAAAATTTATTGCAGTAAGGTTTTTTTTAAAAATAAATCATTAAAGGTCTTTAGTATAGTTTGTAAAATTCAATTTAAAAGTCAGAATTTAGTATGTCAAAAAAAATCATACCCTGAAATGAACTTTATACCCTCTGAGTCCATATTTTAGCATTTTCATTGGGCGTTTTAATTGGTGAACTTGGTTCACATTGATTCGATTGGATCACCATCATCCAGACTCACCAGCAGAAAATTATATCAAAGCTAAAAAGTCCAAAAGTTTGAGGCTCTTGCAGCCATCTGACAGTGTCTGTTCTTATTCTAGGCACACGATGTTGGGTGTCCTCGTCCTTCTGTCCCTCGTCTCCCTGGTGGCCTCGGTGCCTCCTCCGAGTGCTCCTCCGGTCCCCTGCAGGCGGTGCTGTGATCCTCTGGAGCCAGCAGAGGGCAGCGGAGCCCAGCCTCCCACTGGAGGGTTCAGCCACGTGCCAGAGATCCGGACCTACATCAACATGACGATCCTCAAAGGTACAACTTCTTATTTGTGGTCATGACACTTAGCAGCATTTGCAGACCCCCAAATAATCTTTCATAACCTATTTTCATCTTGCAATCACTTTTTCTCATGGTTTGTCCCCCATAATGGCTAAATAGTTTCTAAATAATGCTGTAAAAAATGTTTTTAACTGACTAAACTATTACTTTTTAGGACATACTCTACTATAACTTTTATATGTTTTTTTTT
>NW_024670132.1:0-1126 GCF_008729295.1 Plectropomus leopardus | reverse complement strand
TACCCGTGATGCATTCAGGCGCACATTGGAAAATGAGAAATGTTACAGCTAAGACAAAGCAGTAGTATACACATGTTGAGTGCTACTGTACAATACTATTAACGTCAGCTGTTACGACATAAGTACCGCTGTGACTTTTGCTCCCTGTTAAAAAAAAAAAACCAGATGTCTCTATGGTTGAAATAATTCCTCTGAATAAAAAACAGAGTCCCACAGTTGCTCCACATGCTGCCATTGTATTTTATTGCATATGTTTTAAGGACTTTGGAGGAACAATTGTATTTGATTATGTTTGCATGTTCTACATCTCCTGGAAGACTTTGGCAGCACCTCTGCAACTATGCCTCATGGGATATGTTGTTCTATTTATTTATGTTTTAAACAAATCAGAAGCTCATGTTGATGCCTTGAAATGAAATAGCTGATTTGGAAAAAAAATATATTTTAAAGAAGCTAGGGAAACTTTTTTGGGAAGAAAAAGATTTCTAACTACCAAAGTCATATATTTAAAATGATTTTTGCATAATTATTATATTTTAAAGAATTTTTCCATGTAATTTCCCTGTTTTTTTTTTTTTTTTAGACTATTTATGTTACTTTCCCATTTGTTTTTTGCTTGTTTGTTTTTCTCTTTTTTTAAATTAATTGATTTTGGGTTTTTTAGTCTAGGTGCTTTCCTTAATTTTTTTTAGTAATTCCTTGGGTTGTTTCTTCTTAAAGAGGAACTAAACTCATTGAAAGAAGTCAAGCCAATTTGCCCAGGTCTCAAAGGGTTAAGCTGATGTCCTGGGGTGGTTAAAATTTTAGATAAACTGATGCAAGGTCCCAACTCCACTCCTACAAATCTAACCATACACACAGGGAGAAAGGTTGCTGGTCAAAAGACTGGATCTGGAATAAAATACCCATCAGTTTTTTATTCCCAGGTGACCTCAATCCCAATTTTAACCCCTTCACACATGGATTAACATCAGTTTTCTTGTGCCTTGTTTAGACACCTTTCACAAGCATTTCAACCTCTAAAACATAGTTTTGATTTCTTTTGAAAGCATAGAGGGAAAGGCAATGAGCAAAAGAAAGGTCCAGTAAACTGCAAAAAAAAAGGTGATAAGAAAATGATCCAAAA
>NW_024670131.1:0-443 GCF_008729295.1 Plectropomus leopardus | reverse complement strand
TACCATTCATCTCCCTACATACAGTGGTGGAAAGTAAGTACATTTTTGATACAACAAAACAAAACCAAGCATGTCTGAACACGCTCAGAGAAAAAAAATTAGAACAAAAATTTATTTTGTATAGTATGCCATAAAAGTAATGAAAAATGTAATGAAAATCTTTATATAATGAATTATAAAGGCATTTATAGTGAATTATAATGCATTTATAATGCACTGTTATAAAACATTATTGATGTGACTTATAAAGATTTATAAGTGGCAAGGGTCTTATGGATGACTAGTTATAAACTAGAGGTTGACTTACAAAAAGTCCTAAAAATTCACAGAATATTAAGTTGCTCAAAAACCATAAAAACATCATAATAAAGTATTTTATGTACTATATGTCTGGATTTAAAAAATATAAAAAAATATCAGTATAATGTCTCTCAAGAAATCAT
>NW_024670130.1:0-448 GCF_008729295.1 Plectropomus leopardus | reverse complement strand
ATGTTTAGTTTACCGTTATAAGTGCGGCTACATGGAAGTGAATAACCTGATTATTAGACTATCCCAGTTATGATTATATAGGGGTTCTGGTGTTTACATTAGCACAGAAAAAAATGGGTTTTTCATATTCCACATAAAGCATAAAGCCCTGTTAGCGCACTCACACTCCTTATTTGACATTGTTACCAGCAGCGTTATCACCTGACTGTCCCTCAGTGTTCAATGCGAACGCGACCGCTTCCGTCTGTCCGCACTCTCAAGCGACGCCGCCCATGCACATTGCATGTGGACGCACCTGGTGCCATCCATCCAGCCGGCCGTCCTACTGCACATATAAATAATGGCACCACTTCTATCCAAGCACATTTTTATCTGATGGCTCAGGTGGACTCAAAAGAAGACTTTTGGTGTCACACTTGTATGAAAGCACTAATAGAGTGAATGTATT
>NW_024670129.1:0-427 GCF_008729295.1 Plectropomus leopardus | reverse complement strand
GCCAAAGGCCAAAGTGAACAAGTGTGTCTTAAGCATGTGCTCGCGTTTCTTCGTCCCAGTAAGAAGACGAGCTGCTGCATTCTGAACAAGCTGCAGGCGGTTAAGCTTTTATTGGTCAATGCCGACATACAGGGAGTTACAATAATCTAACCGAGATGTAATAAAAGCATCATTCACTCTCAAAATGTCCTATGCATTAAAGGCAATAAAAGCCCCCCCAAAACAATCTTTAAAACTAATGCTGTGCACACATACAGAACTGTTAATTTCAAGGGAAGAGTCGAAAGTTCCAAAGATACAAAGTATAACAAGCAAGGTTTTTGTGTAATGCATTTAAAATCATGCACAAGAAGCACATCTAAAATACTTACATTTGAAGAGATGATGCAGCCATAGACACAATGGTACGGAAGCCCTAAGCGGACGT
>NW_024670128.1:0-497 GCF_008729295.1 Plectropomus leopardus | reverse complement strand
ACCCACACACCCCCAAATAAAACACCTAAAAAAAATCACAAAAAAATTAAATAGAAAAATCCCCAAAACTCAGTTATTTAAAAAACACACCCCCAAACCTGAAAAAAAAACCACTGAAAAAAATCTAAAAAAGAAGAGAAGAAGGCAGGAAGAAAAAAAAAACTCACTTCTTTAAAAATATAACACTCCTCTCACTCACTCCGTCTAGTAGTTGTTAGGGGTGCTTTCATCTTTCTAATTTGTCTCTTACTTGCGTCTTGGCTCCTCTCAGCGAGGGTGTGTGACAGATGGTAGGATACACCTGCACTTCCTTGCAATATGGTCCTCAAGAATCCTCCTTGAGTTGCATTTAGGGGAAACGATTACCGGGTCAAATGGGGAGAGGGGATGCTAAGAAGCATAAGTTAGCATAATGAAAAGCACCCAAAGACACTAGATAACGTTAATGAGTTCAGCTGTTATCCCTACATTTTACTTTTACTATGTTATTGTGTTTG
>NW_024670127.1:0-396 GCF_008729295.1 Plectropomus leopardus | reverse complement strand
ACCCAACTTCCACTGCTGAAAACGCAACCCAAGCCTTCTCCATACTCGCTCTAACTATGGAATATTTATTTAATTTATATGTTTTTGAAGGGTTTTATTTCAGTCTTAGCCCTTTGAAACCCGGAACAACATCCATTTTCTTGTGCTGCATTTAGACACCTTTCACATGCATTTACAAATTGAAACCTTAGCAAATTTGATTTGATTTGATCTTTTGAAAACATGGCTAAGTAGGAAATGAGCAGGTTGGTTAGAGATGAGAGATACACACTGCAAGAAATTAGTAAAAGGTAACAAGAAAAGACCTGAAAATTAGTTTAAAAGAGAGAAAGAGAAAGAGAGAAAAAGAATATCAGAGGTCAATAAGCTTTTAAAAGTTAGGGAAAAATTTCAGAA
>NW_024670126.1:0-325 GCF_008729295.1 Plectropomus leopardus | reverse complement strand
GAAATTCCTTTTACAGAAATCCATCTTGGCAATAGCTCATTTTCTAACTCTGATAATTTTTTATCATTATGATCTCTTAATTTCATTTTTTTTAACTGTTTGAAAAATTAATAAATCTACCTTTCACCTTGTAAATGTATCATCAACATAAATCAACACTGGCACATCAAGAGAAATAACTCTTGCCCAAACATTAGATCACAGGTATGACTGTTGTTGTGCTTGCCTGTTGTCATTTGCAGTGTCACTTACAAAAGTTGTCCCTCTCACATTTTCGACATGGGTCCTTATTTTACCAGCCAATGAGCTGGGAGGGCGTGGGTCG
>NW_024670125.1:0-538 GCF_008729295.1 Plectropomus leopardus | reverse complement strand
ACTTCTTTTGTGCCTTCAAGAGAGTGAAGATTTTTATTTCTAAATGCAGTAAAACAGTGTGCCAGATAATCATATTTTATAAAGTTTCTTGTTTATTATTTCGAAAAACCAGAAAAGAAACCAGAGCAGATGTAAAACATATAATATTAGTATCTTAATTTAAATATTATTGATTTATTAAACTTTTAGGCATGGCAGTTTGTGGAACCACAATATCTGCATGGAGATTTTGCTATAATTAGACATATCTCGGCAATTTCTTATTCTTTTTAAATTCTTCTTTTCCCTCACACCATATTCTTACAAAAATGCCATTACGCAGTCGAATAAGGTATTTTGACTCTCAAACATGGAGAAGGTCGGAGCGCAGGGGCTTGTTGTCTCTCTCAAGGGCACTTGTGCCACATTGGTGGAAAAAAGTGTCTCACTTGGAGATCAAATTTGTGACCTTTGGTTTAGCTCTGTCCAGTGTTCACAAGATGTACCTGAAAAATCTGCTTGAATCCAATAAAATGATCAGAGTGGTAGTATAAAGCAC
>NW_024670124.1:0-653 GCF_008729295.1 Plectropomus leopardus | reverse complement strand
TGTGACTTTAACACACATCTTTGGGATTATCTCCGCACATTGCACATATTCTCTGTACTGACCTTTTGCACGTTTATGAACAAAAATATTTCACTCTTTCATCTTAAATAACAGCTATATTGTACATTTTCTTAATATTTTTCACTGATTTTTATGGTTGTTTATGCTATTTTATTAATGTCTCTTGACTGTTGATGTTCTCTACTGTGTTTATTGCCATTAATGCTTCACTATTTAAGATAAAGTTATATACACATATATACTGAAATGGGCTATTCTACATGAAGAGCACTTAAAATTTAGTTACTTCTGATATATTTTGATCCCAATATTGTCATACTGCAAGTTTTTGAATGCAGGGCTTTTACTTTAAAAAGTACTTTTACATTGTGCTATTGCTACTTTTACTCAAGTAAAAGTTCTGAGTACTCCCCATGTAGGAAAGCAATGGTGAGTGGACAAAATGATCCTGCAGCGCCTCTCAGTGGTATTCCCGAATAATGCACGGACTCACTGTCAGGTGCAACAGTAATGTCACAAAAACACACATGCTTTGTGAATTTATGGATGATATAAATCAGAATCATCATCACATTAAGAATCACATAAAACACATCCTATAACATTTATACTTGTGTCACATGAGTAATGTA
>NW_024670123.1:0-485 GCF_008729295.1 Plectropomus leopardus | reverse complement strand
CAAAAGAGGTGTGATGAGCATGACTTCTAATACAACTGCATTGACCTATATCTTGAGCGTGACATAACTTATGTGTCTGAAGCACTTTATCAACAATAATATGGTCCTGTCCTGTTGGCTGTCCCTTTTATGCAGATGCTGTTTCGGTGCAGTTACTACCTCCACTACCAACTTTAAGGTAAAACAACCCCCCGCCCTCCAGTTCTGCAAACATACCTTTTATACATAATGGCAAGGTGGCATAACAGTACATTTTTTCACCTTGAAAAGGTAGTGTAAAAGGTCTATAGAAACAGACAATCATTCATGCTCACATTCATTACAACAGGCAATTTAAAGTCACCTGTTAACCTAAGCTGCATGTCTTTGACGGAGACCCATGAGACAATCCACACTGACTGGGAGACCATGTCATCTCCAAACTGAAGGGCACCACTGTGTCACCAGCTCTTGTTCTTATTAATAATAAATGCAATATATATATA
>NW_024670122.1:0-649 GCF_008729295.1 Plectropomus leopardus | reverse complement strand
AGAATATCAAATATCAAAAATATTTTTAACCAGATACCTCGATTCGTAAAATCTGAGATCGATATTACTGTTGCTGCTCTAGAATCCACATTTATTTCTAAATTATTAAAGTCTAATCATGTTTTGAATTTAATCTTTTTTTTAAAATCATTGTGCAATTTACAGGATTGTTTGTTGAAAAGCGCTCTATAAATAAAATGTATTATTATTATTATTTTAGCAAAATTGTTATTGTCACTGAAATATGCCTATGCAGTTAAGACTAACTTTATTTAATAGTAACTTCATTTATAAACAGTGTTTACAAAGTGCTTTGACAAGCAACGCAAAGCAGAAGCAAGAGGGGTTTCCTGCAGAGGCAACATAATAATGCTGAATTAAGACCAGAAAAAGAGAGAAACAATTACAAAACAAAAATAACTACCCATACCAATAAAAGAAGTACAGTGTCTTACTGTCTTACTTTACATTACTTTATTGAGACCCAAAATCTAAGACAGTATCTACTCTCATATCACGATATTGATATATTATCAGTGTGCCATAAGCATACAGATATCCTCGTTTTATGGAAACCGCACATTTTCTCGCAATAAACAACATATCAAAATCCCTCATGTTTCAGAGCAAAGTCAGCCAGTACAGCATT
>NW_024670121.1:0-1690 GCF_008729295.1 Plectropomus leopardus | reverse complement strand
AAAGGGAGCACACTAGCGCGAGGTGCCTGATGTGACCTTAGCTGAAAACCAAATCAGTTGTTTTAGCACGATGCTCGACTCAAGCATGAGCCACCATTGCATTTGATTTTAAACAACACACAGGGGAAGATCGGGAGTGCACGAGGAGCAGCATTCACCTGAAAAAGAGAGTGATGGGCTAACAAGGGGGGGGGGGGGGGGGCGGTTTAGGTGAGGGGCAGGGGGTGGGGGTGGGGGGGGTGGTGTCTTCATGTCTCCAGTGATGCGGGGGTGATTTCTTTCGGCAGGCCTGCGAGTGCCCCGAGGCGAGAGGGATAAGGGCCGTAGAGGAGGGGAAGAGAAAGAATCTGGCCTGGAGAGACTTTGCAACATGAGTGCGCCGGAGCCATTAAAAATATAACAAAAGATGAGTGTAACAGTGTATATTTAGCTGCAGAGAAAGAGCCTGCTACGCCGTGTTGCATGTTACGCTGGTCTTTGGTATCTTTTGGTCACTGCAGGAGCTCGAATCAAAGCCGTAAAACAAGTGAAAGATGAAAAACGGCGAAGAAGCAAACGGAGGTGTTTATCAGTTGCTGTCGTTGTTGCCGCTGGTGTGTAAAAGAAGCGCATCACATCTGTGCAGCAAACCTCGCTCAGTGCGATAAGAAACAATGGAGTTTTAAAATGAACAGGGGGATTGGCTCAGTGCTTAGAATTATGGATGCTGGGAAAGGATCTCGGGTGTGGGAAAGAAGAGAGAGGATTATGAATTTCGGCAAATCAGAGGAAAGCATGTGGAGAAATCTCAGCATCGCTTTATGTTTTTTCTCTCTCTATTCTTCCTGTCTTTCTCACTCTTTAATTTTCTCTCCCTCGCTCCTTTGTCTCTATCTTGAGCTCCTTCGCTCTCTTTGATATTCTGGGTTTTACACAAGTTTTTCTATTGACATCTGCCTACATTTCAGCTGTCCACCCCTCCTTAATTCTCTAAACTGCTTGTACATCTAAACTGCGTGAGCAGTGCTTTCTCTTTTATCCTTGCAAAGCTGCAGCGTTCATTCAAATATCTTAATTCTCTCTTTTTAAAAAAAAAAATTATAAACATGTTCTTGAAAATAGAGAGTGTCACATTGTGAGACTGCTCTCATTCCCTCTTGTCTCATTGGCC
Source organism: Plectropomus leopardus (assembly GCF_008729295.1). Classification (NCBI taxonomy): domain Eukaryota; kingdom Metazoa; phylum Chordata; class Actinopteri; order Perciformes; family Serranidae; genus Plectropomus; species Plectropomus leopardus. The sequence continues at coordinate 540 of NW_024670121.1, read as the reverse complement.
TTAATTGAGTGATTTTGCAATTAGAACAAATAGCTCAATTCGATTTTTTGCCCTTCAAACACAAAGGTTAGAAGACCCATGAAATCTGGCATATTTATAACCAAATTGTTAAGAGCATTTGTTTTAGGGAATAATTTGACATTTCAGCTAATACAGTATGTGTATATTTTCTCGCTGCTGAGTGTTAGATAAGAAGACAGATACAGTTATCTGTCCATTTGCTTAGTAAAGCATTTACCTTGGAAATCGGTAAAAAGCCTGATTCTGTCCAAAGCCAAGCTAGCTGTTTTTAAGGCTATTAAATGAAGACGGTGGCTCAGTCTCTGACCCAGCGGGAGCTCTGAGGTACGATACATGCGTAATGTAACTTGATGTTGGAGAGTTACAGCAGAAAGTACTTGGCCTGGTAGAAGTTTTTGAGTATGCTAAAATAGGTTGTAGCTTATAAACCATAATAAATACAATGTTAGAAGAATCACAAAGATGAACACACAGGAATTGAAATAACAACATAAAAAGGGATGGCAAACTAAAAGATAT
>NW_024670120.1:0-301 GCF_008729295.1 Plectropomus leopardus | reverse complement strand
ATAAGAGTCCTTCAGAGTAATACGTTAAATTTACCCAAATCATGAATGAATCCTTTTAAGAATTGTATTTAAATTAAGTATGTTAAAAACATATTTAGATGTTAACCTATTGTTGTGTAAGTCCAAGTCAAGTTGCAATTCTTTTTGGATTTTGTCAAACCCAGTCTAAGGTCATCAAATTTGTGACTGCTAGTCTGAATCAAGTCCAAGTTCATTCTGACTTGAATCCACCGACAAAACAGGATTTTTGAAATCATCGTAGTTTAACATTTAGGCCCGGATTAGTGAGGTGCACAGTAAT
>NW_024670119.1:0-448 GCF_008729295.1 Plectropomus leopardus | reverse complement strand
CTAATGGGGATCCAAATAAAGACAGAAATGACTCACCTATTATCACGGTGAATTTATGAAGAAAACTTCTCTCGCTTGCCTCCTCGGTGAACATAAAATCCAGCAACTGAGGAAAGTCTCGATGAGCTGGAGTCAGAGTATTTCACAACAGCAAAACTATGTCAAAAATCTGTTTACAAAATCTCACACAACTCGTTCAGTATAATGCAAGTCTCGTTTTTCCAGCTCTGTGCTCAGTACTTCCCAGACAGCCAGCCCACTCTGAAGGGGGCTGAACTGTAAGTGAAACTTGTCTTTTCTCTCTTCAAAGCCAGACTCCATTCACTGAACACAAGAGCTGTTTGCCTACAACTGCTTTGATCAGTTATGTAATTGTGTGACTTTGGTGAATCTGCGCTAACCTTTTTAAAACACCAAAGTCACACAATAACACAAACTAACAGACTGA
>NW_024670118.1:0-414 GCF_008729295.1 Plectropomus leopardus | reverse complement strand
GCAGACGCTGATTGGGGATCCTTCTCTGCTGCCCGCTCTCCTGCTGGAGACGTCTAGATTTTCTAAAGCCTGAAAACAGCCAAGAGGAGGTGCAAAAGTTCTTAGTTCAGTCCACTTAAATAACAACATGTTCAAAGTTTATGAGATTTTTTGATGCCAAAATTAAAGCCTGAAACAGCTTTAATGACAAGTTGCTCTGTCTGCTGGATGTGTGAAAAAAACAAGTTTGCTAACATCATCCTTTTATGTATAAAATAAATAAAAAATAGATAAAAATACATACATTCTGCCTAATATGGAAAAAAGGATAAGTTTGTCACCTTACAGTCAAGTTATTTTTTTTATTTTTTAAGACATTTTATTGTATTTTTTTTATAAACTTTAGATGAATTACAATAGTTTTCTCTGACAGGT
>NW_024670117.1:0-567 GCF_008729295.1 Plectropomus leopardus | reverse complement strand
AGTTGTAGTGAGTTCAGTACAGTACAGCTCTCACTCTGTGGATTGACAACACCAGAAAGTGGTATAAGCGCCACACCTCTCTTGCCATTGAAATGTTACGTTGAGGATTTCCTACTGAATCTACTCAGTGCAAAGTTTTCATGCTTCCATTATTCTATATGCAAATAAATGTGCAATGACGTCACCAATACGCAAAGCGTACGATGTCGTCTGGCAACATTTAGAGACAATCAGAGCTTGTGCGACTTTCATTGGAAAATAATGGCATCATTGGTGTTTAGCTGGAGCCCCGTGTAATCTCAGCTGTTCCACCAAAGAGAAATTTCATCTCTAAACTCTGTGTTATTGAATAATTGATCAAAGCCCAGAGGTAAAAAAATCCAAGATGTCAAATTTGAAAAGGCACACGTGTGTAGCAGAATGTTTTCTGTTTTTCATCTTTCCTCTTCTGTTAATCATCTCATGACCCTTCAGATTTATCCCCTCAGAGGGGACCGACCTTTATATTGACAACTACTCGTCTGAACTATGAAACTTTAAAACAGGCTCCACCTTAACCATCTACAC
>NW_024670116.1:0-315 GCF_008729295.1 Plectropomus leopardus | reverse complement strand
AATCACCTGGTCTGTTTGTTTTGGAGAAGAAGAGACAATTCAGCTCCCGGTAAACCTCCCTGAACAATGAACACTGAATCCTAAGTGGGCGTTCACGCCTATATGGGAGAAGTTTCAACAATTTTGCAATCTGCAGTCCTCACTGCTAGATGCCTCTGAATCCATCACACTGCTCCTTTATCTGCCAAAATTCCCCAAATCATCAAGTCTGCAGATATGTGGTGGGGCATTCGTTACTGTGTCTTATGCCAAGTCTTATGTTACAGAACAGTAAACCATCCAAAGGTCAAAGTGAAAATTGTGTCATCAACCTTG
>NW_024670115.1:0-679 GCF_008729295.1 Plectropomus leopardus | reverse complement strand
TGTGTCTGCTTTATCTACAACTTGCAACAAAGCACCTCAACTCAATGTCACTTAAGTTTGTATTTAATGAAAATGTATCTGCATCAATATCTGAGCCCATTTTAACATCACATCTCACTGCCCCATTGCACTCCTGTGTGCACAGAAAGCTAGCCCAGCGTCAACTAACTCAGCTAAATAACACAGCACAGCCGCTAGAAACAAAACCTTTTGATTAGTTGATGCACCGCGTCACTAATGTACAAAAAGAGTTGCCAGGTCAGTTTGTAGCTTCCAGTGAAAATCACTTACAGCCTGTCGCTCCTTCGCCCGCAGTGTGAACACAGCATTATGGTTAAAATGATACTTCAGCACACAACTAAAAATCTTTCATTAAAAAGTTGATTTACGAGATAAACAAGCTCCAAAGAACAGCCAGTAACAAGAGAATTCAGTTGTCTTTGACAGTAAGAAGTAAAATCATGTTTAAATCTGTTAAACCTCCCTCAGATGTTCATGTGTTTGGACTGTTTTCAGAAACCAGTATGAGAGCACGTTAAATAATATGGTGACAGTGAAATTAGTTTCTCTGATAACCTTTGAATACTGACGCATAACTCGATGGGTTTGGCGGTGCAGGTGGAGGGGGAACATGATTAGCCAGCCAGGAGCTGTATTTTTCTCGGTCAGTCGAGCTCGG
>NW_024670114.1:0-990 GCF_008729295.1 Plectropomus leopardus | reverse complement strand
TCATTTAAAAAAAAAAAATGTGCAAACTGTTTGAGAACGTTTCTAAACGCACAATTGCAAGGAATTTAAGGATTTCACCATTTACAATAGACAATATCATCAAAAGATCCAGAGAAGGGACAAGGCCAAAAACCAACATCAAATGGCTATGACTTTTTGACCCCTCAGACAGAACTGCCTGAAAAACAAACATGGTTTTATAAATGATATCACTACAAGGGCTCTAGAAAACATTAAACCATTGTCAGCAAACACCATTCATCGCTGCATCTACAAATGCAAGTTAAGACTCTACTATGAAAGTGAAAGCCAAATATCAAATAAATAATTAGTCAATGCTTTATTTTACATATACAGTTTCAGACAATGTGTAAACAAAACACTATTCTCTTAATGTGAGTAATGGGGAAGTTTCATGGTCATAGTAGTACCTTATTTTCAGTCTAAAATTAAATGTAAATTTACAATGTGATATGTATAAGGGGCATTTTCTTAAAATTATTTTTTTTTCTCATAATTTGAGAAAGAAAACTTCACTTCAAGTAGCATTTAAACCAAACATTCCAGTTTTATTCCTATCTATATTCTGATGTATGTATTTTATGGCTGCATGGAGACAGTATTTTCTGATCATATTTAACTAAATAATGGATTATTTGCATATTTGAACAAAACATTTCAGAAAACTTGTAATACAAAAAAAGTAATTGTCATAATCTAAGTAATCAACTTAGGAAGTTTCATAGTGATATCAATTAGTGAAAATTTCACCATAATCACCAGGTGTGTCACCTTAATTTTTCAACAACAATGCTTTGTATTTTAGCACCTAAATGTTGGATGTCACTTTGTCATTGAACTCAACAACAAGGAGATTCAAAAAGGTCCCCGTTGTCAGTTGCATCACCAGATACGGTTATGAAACTTAGGCCAAAAATAAATGAATGATTGATAGATGAAGTCAATGGATTGCTCACTGTTATATACAGG
>NW_024670113.1:0-524 GCF_008729295.1 Plectropomus leopardus | reverse complement strand
AAACTGAGATTTCACATCGCTGAACACGGGAGCTGCTGGACGGCCGCCGCCTCGCAGTCTGCTTTCTGTTGTTATATGTGACGTTGGTGTTTAAAGGGTTAACTCAGATTCACCAAAGTCACACAATAACTCAAACTAACAGACTGACGGAGGCGGCAGAAGACAGCGGCGGCCGTGTTCGGCTGAAACGACTGTTTTTCTCAGCGAGGTCTGGAGGCCCTGACCGCGGTTTCCCCGCCGAAACCGGCCGTCTGACGGAAAAATAAACGCCAAAAAAAGAGTTTACTCTGAAACGACATCGCTTACTTCCAAACTGAGGACATCCCGAACGCCATCGACTGTATACAACACACTGACGCTGGATAAGTACCTTCAAAATACCTTTTTAACCATTTAAAACCTGTTTCAGCCTCAGTTTTCTTGTGCTTCGTTCAAACACCTCTCACAAGCTTTTTAACCCTTTGAGCTGTAAGCAGGTTAGTTTGATTTCTTTCAAAAACGTGGGGAAAAAGGCAATGAGCAAC
>NW_024670112.1:0-530 GCF_008729295.1 Plectropomus leopardus | reverse complement strand
TACTGTGCTGAGATAATGAATCAGCTGTCAAATTCTGATTTTTTCACCCCGCTGAGCTACGATCCCACAATTAAATTTTCAAGTGAAATCAGAGATACTTTGGATTGGGCATTGAGTAAGCAACTGATAACACACAATGAATATGGGTTTTTGTTCCTCTTTGCGTTGCTTTCTGACACCAACAACACTGACAAGCCAGATGTTAAAAGGTCACCTTAAAATTGAATAAATTAACATACCTTGACAGATAACAAATATACAACAGCTTAATAATAAATGCATGCTAAAGGCAGTGGAGCACAAACTCAGTAGAAAAGTTAAACACAAATCTGTTTTCTGAAACCAGACCTCAAGGTAAAGAAAACCTCAGGAAAAAAAAAAGCCAAAATCACGCCAGGCCAAAGTGTCTCGGCCAGCACACACACAACAGGTCAGAGATACAATGAAAAGTATATAGACATAACACAACTGACATTTAAATAATTTTTTGGAGTGAAAGTGCCTGCTTTTAAATGTCAGCATACACAGAG
>NW_024670111.1:0-273 GCF_008729295.1 Plectropomus leopardus | reverse complement strand
GTAGCGCACTTGTATTCCAGATTTTGTTGAATAGATGTTGTTATTATCTCAGCTATGACCGAAACTCCAAATCACAGCAGAGCTGTAATTATATCCAGGGTTTTTATGTAAATAAATCAAGTTGATTGATTGATTGTTAGCAGAGTGCTGTAATACTTTAGTAGGTGTGTGTTTGGATCTTGGGTCTAATTTGTTCATTTAACCATATCCTCATCCTGATCAAACAACAGGGGTGACGGAGGTGTGTGTGTGGAGGTCAGTTCTAAAATTCAG
>NW_024670110.1:0-1042 GCF_008729295.1 Plectropomus leopardus | reverse complement strand
CCTCCTCCTTCCTCCTCTGTGTTGTCCTTCTTATTTTCCTCCTCCTTCCTCCTCCTCTGTGTTGTCCTTCTTATTCTCCTACGCCTTCCTCCTCTATGTTGTCCTCCTTTCGCCTGTTGTCTTCTTGTTCTCCTCCTCTTTTGTCCTCTTTTCCTCTGGTGTCTTGTTATTCTCCTCCTTCTAACTCCTCTGTGTTGTCCTTCTTATTCTCCTTCTCCTTCCATTGTTTTTCTTATTCTCCTCCTTCGTTGTCCTTGTCCTTCCTCATCTGTGTTGTCCTTCTTATTCTCCATGTCCTTCCTCCTCTGTGTTGTCCGTCTTATTGTGCTCCTCCTTCCCCCTTGTTGTTCTTTTAATTCTCCTTCTCCTTCCTCATCTGTTGTACTTATTCTCCTACTAGTTCCTCCTCTGTTGTCCTTGTCCTTCTGATTGTCCTCCTCCTTCCTCCTCTGCGTGGACCTCCTCTGATGTCCTTCTAATTCTTCTCCTCCTTTCCCCCGTGTTATCCTTCTCATTCTCCTCTTCCTTCCTCCTGTTGTCCATCTTATTGTCCTCCTCCTACCTCCTCTTTTGTCCTCCTTGTCTCTGTTGGCCTTCTTATTCTCTTCATTTCTCCTGTTTTGTCCTTGTCCTTCTACTTCTTTTGTCCTTCTTATTCTCCATCCCCTTCCTCCTCTGTTGTCCTCCTTCTTCATCCTCTGTGTTGTCCTTCTTATTCTCCTCCTCCTTCCTCCTCTGGTGTCCTTCTTCTCCTCCTCCTTCCTCCTCTTCTGTATTTTCCTTCTTATTCTCCTCCTTCCTCCTGTGTTGTCCTTCTTGTTCTCCTCCTCCTTCCTCCTCCTCTGTGTTGTCCTTCATGTTCTCCTCCTCCTTCCTCCTCTTTTGTACTCCGTTCTGTTGTCTTCTTGTTCTCCTCCTCTTTCCTCCTCTTTTGTCCACTTTTGCTCTGTTGTCTTGTCATTCTCCTGCTTCTTCCTCCTCTGTGTTGTCCTCATTCTCCATCTCCTTCCTCCTCTGTGTTGTCCTTCTTATTCTCCTCCTC
>NW_024670109.1:0-334 GCF_008729295.1 Plectropomus leopardus | reverse complement strand
GCCCGACTGAAGTGAGTAAATGAGTGAGTAGATGAGTAAGTGACTACGTAAATAAATGAAGCAATCAACATATCACAGAGAAAAGGTGCTGATGAAAAGTGAGATTGGCAGACACCAGTCAGGATGTTGGTAATGGTGGTAGGCTGTTAATACAAACTCAAAACTTCCACAGGATGTTTCACAGTAATTTTCTTCCAATTCATGAGAATCTTTTTTTTTCTGCAAGGGAGTAACATGTGTGAGCAAGTGCCAGCTTAGTCATTTGGAAGGTGTTTTATGCCTCTCTAATGACAAGTTTTATTCCTGTGAACCGGTTCCAATATATATATACAGT
>NW_024670108.1:0-602 GCF_008729295.1 Plectropomus leopardus | reverse complement strand
TGATTGCCCATAATCTTGTGTTTCCTCTTTCCCAATATTTGTTTCTTCTTTCATTTTTTACATATGTGGGATTTGAGATAAACTGTTTGACAGCAAAACTAGTTCTCTATGTTACTGTTTCGGCACTGTGATAAAACTCATGTTTATTCTGAATGAAATATTCAATCACTTTACCATCATATGAAAGTAGCCATTATGGATCTTAATGTATTTATTATCAGTGGAAGTTTTTTAGTAGAATTGAAAAAAAAATAAATTATGTGGATTTGAAGATTGCTAATTGTAATGATGAACCTGGCAAAGGATTTTTAAATTTGAAAAACATACAGACTTAAAAGCATTAAAATCCTACTCTTAAACATTTTTCCATCTTTGTTTTTTCTTTGTTTCTACAGATACTGCCATCCATTATCCTTACCAAAGGAGGACTAAATTTTTCTTACTGGGTTCTTTGTATTCAATTATGGCGGCCTAGACACCTTCAAAAGGGATGTCGGAGATGGGGGGAGGGGTTTGAGAGTGTATATCCCATGGTCTGTGTGTGTGTGTGCATGTTTGAGACATTTATTTAATTTCTAATGTTGGTGCACATAATCACGTAT
>NW_024670107.1:0-489 GCF_008729295.1 Plectropomus leopardus | reverse complement strand
GTAGTTGTTGCAGGAAAAAATACATATTAATTATGTAAATTAGATGGATTAATTGAATAAAATTGAGCTATCAGGGTTCAGTCACTGACCCTGGCTTCTCTGCCGATTTCTAAACAGTCCTGGAGATTCAGCTTGTCGTTTTGGGACGCTATGATGGGCCTGATGGGAGAAAAGAAGAAAACAAGCAAGTAAACCTAAATGTCTAAACTTTACACCTCCACCTATTAAATTTAAAAACAAAAGTTTATCCTCTAGTTTTCCACAAAAGTTGCAAAATGCTTTCCAAGATGAAGAAACAAAGAAAAAGGGAAATAAAAGAGAGAGAACACCATATATATGAGAAAAAAGCCACAACATATGGCTGTAAAATCAAAGGTGAAAATGCTACTTGTACTAATACTTGTATTGCTACAGGACACAGACAGAGTACTTAAGTAATACCTGCTCAAAATCACACCTTTACTGTAAAAAAAGAAAATGATGATGGTA
>NW_024670106.1:0-222 GCF_008729295.1 Plectropomus leopardus | reverse complement strand
GAATGACATGCCACTTAAACAAGAATTATCCAAATATAAAAATAAACAGTCAGCAGATTTCCTCTGTGTGACTGGACACAGGAAGATGCTGTATGATCACATCCGCTGCTGTCACACAGTGTCAGGGTGAGATACTGTTTGATTGCCACTGTCACTGTGTTGTGGTTCAGCAGCCTGTCCTGCTCGCCCGTAGATAAGTGTGGCAATGACGTGCACAAAAGG
>NW_024670105.1:0-426 GCF_008729295.1 Plectropomus leopardus | reverse complement strand
GGGGGTTAATGGATAATCTGTGTAGAGAGGGTGTAGTAGTCAAGAGGGGCATTTCTGTTGTTTGATTTATAGAGAGTGCTGTCCCTGGGTAGCAGGGCTTTCTGAAATCTGTTTTTAATAAATGGTTGCCAGAGTTGAAATATGAGCCCAGCCAGAGAAGGGGAGCTCAGGTTGCCGGGTGGAATGCTAACAGTGGAGCCTGGTACAGGAAGGGAAGGAGGGATGTCCTCTCACTCCGCCCAACTCTGTTATATCTTAACGTCCAGTTTTCAACAAAGTCCTCACTGTCAGGGACATGTGTGTCAGGCTGGCTACCAAGGGAGCACTGTTTTGGTGATTTGGAGCTCAAATGATGTCAACATATTTAGATTTAAAAATGGGTTAAGTTCATTTAAAAAGGTGAAGGATTTTTTTTTGCATGATGAA
>NW_024670104.1:0-288 GCF_008729295.1 Plectropomus leopardus | reverse complement strand
GGACATTCAAACTTTGTTGCACAACCTTGTCTGTGTGAGTGTTTTCAAGGGTTGCTGATGTCACTGGTGCCATTGCCCCGCAAATGTTTCAGATATCATGCACATACATGCATCTTGTACATATTCTAACATGTATTTTGACACATCAAAATACAGAAAGATGGAATGGTTGTTTTCCACTGGTGGTGGACTTATTCAGCAGTACTAACACAGCCTCTCTCTTTTATTCCTTCAATCACCGTCTTGTAAAAGTCTGCATTACGATATGTGCACATATCCAAAAACCTG
>NW_024670103.1:0-603 GCF_008729295.1 Plectropomus leopardus | reverse complement strand
GGAGATGAATGTAGATAAAAATAAAGCTTAAATGCATCACTCATTGGGTCATTAACTTTTTAAATGGACGTAAGTTTGACATTTTCAGAAGGCTTTGTAAGCTGCAAAAAGAAATAAAATCAATCAGTGAAGTTGGCAAACAAGCTTTGAACATTGTTTTCCTGTTTATGTTACGTATGCGTGGTTTTTGTGCGTACACATTGTTTATGCATCTGGCTCCTGGTGAAAGCAAAATGTATATTTGCGTATCATCTGCATAATTAAGGTAGGCAACTTTGTTATTTTGCATGATTTGGCCTAACAGAAGTATATAGAGATTAAAACTTTAAATCCTGGATCAACATCACTTTTCTTGGCTTTGTTGCAGTTTACAAGCATTAACCCTTGGAAATGGGGGTTAATTTGGTTACATTTCCTTAGAAAAAAATCTGTCAACAATCAGCATCTTGGCATGAAATGTCCCACAAATTGCAAAAAATTAAAAAAACAAACAAACAAACAAACAAAAAAAAAACTAAAAGGAGACTAGAAACTGACCTGAAAATTAGCTTAAAAATAAAAATTAAAAATAATTTTTTAAAAAACTGTGGGAGAATAATTGGG
>NW_024670102.1:0-604 GCF_008729295.1 Plectropomus leopardus | reverse complement strand
CACTGACAGTTCATTTTACTTTACAGCTTTTTCTGATTTGTTTCACATGTTTCTTGTTACCTTTTTAGGCAACAAGCATACATAAAAATCAAAAGCATAGAGATGCAAGATATGCAAACAATACAGTTCAGAAAAAGGACATTAAATGTAATTAAAAGCCTGCTAAAACCTATGACAGTTAGAAAATATTAGAAGTTATAATAGAGCGTATGAAGATTAATGAAGGTAATATTTAGTTTAATAAAAGGCAGCAGCAAAGAGAGAAGGCTCCACCCTTGATAAAAAAAAAGTAAAAAAAACAGAGTTTCAGATTTTTGGGAGTTTGTTCTATGTTACTTCACCACTTTTAGAATACACTCAAAGATAAAAATTAATAAATGTCATTTCCTTCGCAGTTTTAGTTCAGTATTTGGCTTTGTAAACTTTTGCAAGTATTTGAATTTGTGCAGCCTATATCAGTTAATATTTGTGTTTTCTTAACTGTTACTCGTAATAAATCCATATTTTATTTATGCATGAGAGAAGCTGACTACATATTTTATTTTCATAGAAACATTCTTTCTTTTATATCAACCTAAAGGCCTGTAGCTCACTCATCTCCAAC
>NW_024670101.1:0-221 GCF_008729295.1 Plectropomus leopardus | reverse complement strand
AGAAAGACCAACGCAATTAAAAAGATGACCACAGGACATAAAAGGGACGCCGAAAATGAATCCACATCCCAGCTCAGATCTGGTTGTAATTAGCCATTTGCATGTAAACAGCAGAGAGCCGTCTCATGTTGGTGTTAGTTTTCCACGGAGGCCTTAACAGTCCCAAAGGGGAATTTTTTTTCAAATTAATTATGTTAATTATTGCGGGAAAAAGTTATCTT
>NW_024670100.1:0-312 GCF_008729295.1 Plectropomus leopardus | reverse complement strand
CCAAAACCAGCCTCCCTGTTGAACATCATGAACCACAAATATGCCATTGCTGTTGGGACTACATAACTGTAAAAATAAAGTGATTTTTCACCTTTCTGTTTAAATCTGCAAAGCGAAAGATACAGGGAAGTAGTTTTTGTTTGTAAAATCTGCCAAAATTTTCCTCTCTGCTGTTACCCAAACCACCTCACCCCTCCTCCTCTAATGAAGCGGCTCCCAGCCTGGTCCCAGTCACTCATCTTGCTCTGCTTTCCTTTGTCTCTGCTGAGGGGGGGTGTAATTGGCCAAGCCTGTTCAGGTGAAAGCAGACCT
>NW_024670099.1:0-1251 GCF_008729295.1 Plectropomus leopardus | reverse complement strand
AGTGAGTTTAACAGGTTAGGCAATATGCTGATGCTGATCAGATAAGACAGCCTATTGGCCATCATTCCCCACTGGTGGGATAGTAGCCTGCCAGCACAAATGTTGCAGAACACCCAAGACAGCTGCAGAATCAGCACCATGGACAGCGGTCAGGACAGATTTATTTCAAGTTTTTCACTTGGAGACCTTAGATGTGCCCCAGTTCCATACGCCACCCTCCTGCATAACTCTAACTGAGTTGAAGTGTGTAATGTTTTCACGCTGGAAAAAGTGACACCATTAACGGTACTCAAAGGTGTAAGTATAATAGACTGTGAATATAATGGACATAGCCACCTTGACGTAACGTTACGTCAAGGTGGCTACGTCAGTTTGAAGCCTCCCGTTTGGCATTTTGGCCATTGCCATCTTGGTTTTTGGAGCCAGAAGTGACCATATTTTGGAGCTAAAACTAATGCTAGCTGCTAGCTGGGTTAGGATGGTTCATTTACAGATATGGTTCACTATGATAATGCCATTGCTCATTTTGCTCATATACTGGATTGCTGGATATCTTATACCTTAGAGTGTCTTATAGTACAATCAAATGATGCTTTTTAGGTGACCAAAACATTACAATTAACTTACATGAACTGAAAACCCTGGAATAGCAACAGCTGCACCTTTACACTGGGGTTACACCATGGATGTATTGCCTAACCACCGTGGTAGGGATTTGTCAATGGACGGCACCCACCTGTCACTCAAGTGGCCATGCCCTTAATTGTGCATAAGCATTAATAACATTTTAATGAGTTGTGAGTTATATAAAAATGTCCCCTCCTTACAGATGCAACGTATTCTAGTAAGCAGGTCATATGAAATCCTACGAAATGCATGCACAACGGTTCGTATGATGTCACACGAATTACAGCCAAATGAATGACGTTGCATCCTGAATGCACAGTGATGTAATTAGCCTATAGCCACAGGTGTTACTTTTAGGTAATACAAGTTACTGTAGTTAGGTTTAGAGGGAGAAACATGGTGAGGATGTACCTTAAATTGACTCAGAGCTCACTCAGAGTTCATACAAGATCACTCGCTGCTTCCTGGTTTACATTCATCAGCGCATTGGTCATGTGATCGCAAACTTTCAGTATACATGGGATATGCAAGATTTTGGGGTGCCATACTTTTTGTAGAAATACATCTGAACAGTTTGAGAGAACAGCTTGACAGTTGTCATAAGACCTTAGAGAGACCAATGCC
>NW_024670098.1:0-457 GCF_008729295.1 Plectropomus leopardus | reverse complement strand
GATAGATCTGTATGAGAAGCTGAGGACATTACCTAAAGAAACTGTCAGCGAAGCCTGCCCTGAATTGTGCGTAACTTTGAGTCTAAATAAATGTAAATCGGTGAGTTATATAAAAATTAATTGCATTATATTTGTCATAAGCTGTAAATTAGCTGTAGAGACAAAGCCACCAACATAAGTAAACATTATATTGAGGATATTTCCTTTTACCTTTCTGTCAGATGCCTGATCCAACAAGTAAGAGGTTAACTGCTTCTGTTCCCTCTCTATCTTCTCATCAAAGCCACCAAACTTAATTGAAAAAAAGAGTAATTTTGACTCGCTAAACACAGGAGCTGCTGGTCTACCTCTGACTCGATCAGTTAGTTAGTTAGTGTTATTGTGTGATTTTGGTCAATCCCAGTTTACCAGTTAAAATACCCAAGGCACACAATAACACACACACACAAAAAAAACT
>NW_024670097.1:0-253 GCF_008729295.1 Plectropomus leopardus | reverse complement strand
TGTAAGGTGTTGAAGCCTTTTAAACCTTAAAATAAAATTAAGGAACCATTTTTCATTTCAATACTAGTGGTTGCTCAGAGTTAATATATATGTCATTTACTTTTATATACTCATATACTTTTTTAATTGTGAATTATGCAGAGTAGCCTAACAATAAATGTGCAGATGTAAAGTTTATGGTTTGTATACAAAGAAAAGAGGAATGTTTCTAATAAACATTTAAGTCGAACCCATAAATAACAATTTATTATAT
>NW_024670096.1:0-416 GCF_008729295.1 Plectropomus leopardus | reverse complement strand
TGGTATTAACAACAGTAAATAATCATCCTTTTTTATTTCAGAAAAAATTTACTTTGTTATCTTAGCATCAATACTTTTACCATAGCAGGCCAATTTAATTGTCTGATAAAACATGGTTAAAACATACTTAGAGATTTTTTTCATTGTATTCATAAAGGATGGAATTAAATGCATCATTAAAAAACAATGAATGATCAAAAGTTACCTAAATCTGTTCAGTAAGACCTCTGAAACTATAACGTCAAAAAATATGTCCACACAGAGCCCCCATGTCTGGCGTGATTTTTCTTGTTACTAACTTCCTGTGGGAGGTGAACTGAAAAGGCAGACTGGACAGCGGCATCTAGTGGATTTTTTTTTCCATAACACATCTAAACTGAATAGTAGAGATAGCTCAGTTAGGTTTAGTTGAACTT
>NW_024670095.1:0-438 GCF_008729295.1 Plectropomus leopardus | reverse complement strand
TTAGCATCTACTTAAACCCAACCTTTAAAGGCAAGCCTTCCTTTAGATCCACTCCATGTGTTTGTTTGTTTTGGTCTTGTCTGTCTCTCATTCTACTATTTTCCACATTGTAATTTATTGAAACTCAATTATTTTAAGTGTGTGTACGTGTTTGTGAAGTGCTTTGTAACTGCATATTCTAAAAAAATGCTATATAAATAAAGCTTTGCTTGCATATCAATGTAAACAGTAATTGTCTGTTCTGCTGCTGGTTGCTCAGTTACAAAAAATACTTCGGAGAGGGCAAAAAATAAAACTAGAAATGTCTGTTTTTGGACTGACAATGAGGTGGAATTACTACTGAGAGAAACTCGAGTATAACCCACACAAGAAGGATAAAATCACAAATGGTATGCAGAACTAGCTATAACATTTTGACTTGACACACTGTGACTGATA
>NW_024670094.1:0-519 GCF_008729295.1 Plectropomus leopardus | reverse complement strand
CATACATTACCATATAAACTGGGAGATATGAAGCATGTTTACAAACAACTTTCTCGGATTTAAGGGTGATTTGGGAAGTGTTGTGTGGGAAGTGTGTCTTGAATTGCAGAGACAGTTATGACTGATGACCCGATGAAAACATGTCATAGTATTTACTTTGCCCACAAATGTATACTATTTACAAAACTAAAAAAAAAAAAAAAAAAATCATAGCTATGTGCACTGCAATACTTATATGGGCACAGTGCATGTAGTAGCCAATATATCAGTAAAATTATTTTGTTTAGTTTTTATATTATTATTACTTATACTTTGAACACTTGAAAAATTTAAATACTTCAGCAATAAACACATATTTGATAATAGTTATTACAACAGTTATATTTATATAATGTATGGTACTGTAGGCCACTAATTTTGCAATAACTATCATATAAACAATTTGTGTTATGTGTAAGTGTTATGTATTTACTGACAAACCATTTCCCAAAACTAAGTGTTCAGTAAATAAATACAAAA
>NW_024670093.1:0-903 GCF_008729295.1 Plectropomus leopardus | reverse complement strand
ACGCAGCAAACCAAAAGATTAGACAAGAGACATCAGCAGAGTAACAACGCCCAAATATTCTGATACAATATATCTGTTAAAAAAATTTGTTCTGGTCAGTTAATCAGAGTTTTTAAACTGTTTTCATGTAACCAGAGAAATTTTGCTTAGAGTAAGGTTTTCTTGTTAAGTGAATTATGAAAAATATACATACAGACACATGATTTTAGTACATTTCAAGCAGGACAAATTCACATCATGTTTGCACTTGTGTTTTCTGGGTATTTCACAAGTAAAATGTAAAAAAATCTAATGTGAAAACAGCTATTTAGTAATATATAATATGAAACAGAATTGCTCAATTTATTCATATGCATGTGAGGAATTTGGACGTTTATATATGAAATACTGTGTGGTATTTCACGTGTTAGTATCACATTTCATGTATTAAACAATGAATTTCACAAGTTCTTTTTAATAAGGGAGGTGGGAGTTAAGGATGGTAGAATTTCTGAACAGGGTCTACTGTGCTCCGGTTCAGGGGCCCAAAGTCACCTTTAAAATATTACTGAAATTAACACATTTTGACCAGGAAGAGACTCAAAACGGCCAAAAATACATGAAATGACTTCAAATATTTGCAAAATAACCCCCCAAGAGAAAGAAAATTACTTCAAAGAGACACATAATGACCAATGAAGACAAAAATCACCACAAAAAATATACTAAATTACCACCAAGAGACAAAAAACTAGCACAAAGAAACAGAAAATCACTGCAAAGAGAAAAAAATACTCCCAAGAGACACTTAACGACTACAAAGAGATACATAATGACCAAAAAAGACAAAAACTATCCCTAAAAGGACAAAAAAAGACACAAAATAACTACACATATAAAATGACTAAAATAAAGACACAAAAT
>NW_024670092.1:0-343 GCF_008729295.1 Plectropomus leopardus | reverse complement strand
TGCAACTCATCTTTAGTTCATCAGCAGTTTGAGGAGTTTGAGTTGCAGGGTTGATGATATATCTTTAGATCCTATCAGAGCTGATCATATCAATGTATGAGAGAAATAGCTGATGGACTTATGATTCTGTGTCCCCTCTCTAAATTAGGACATTTTTTGTGGACCCCTGAATGCAGTGCATCTCAACAGCAGTTTGAGGAAATTGAGTCGCCGGATGAATAATTGATGACATATAGATCCTGTGGGAGCTGATCAGATTACTGGATTTATTTATTTACTTAGTTATTTATTTAATGTTTATTTAAAGGGGACACAGCATATTAAAGGTCATCAGTATAAAATA
>NW_024670091.1:0-294 GCF_008729295.1 Plectropomus leopardus | reverse complement strand
GATGGGTGATCTTGCATCTGTATACACCCTCTTAATTGTTTTCCCTCTTTCCACATGAAAGTGGTTTTGTTGGCAGCGAGTATATAAAGACCTGTGTGTTTGCTTCTGCATCAAACTACAGCTCATCAGTCATGGACAAAAGAGTGCTGCTGGTCCTGTTGTGTGTGCAGGTTTTCCTGCTCATTGCAGACTTCACTGCTACTGATGCAGCCCCCGTGGAGGGAGATGATCAAATGCCTCCTGTTCAGGTAAGAAGATCCACCGTCAGGTCTAAATATCAAACGTTATGTTGCA
>NW_024670090.1:0-368 GCF_008729295.1 Plectropomus leopardus | reverse complement strand
TTTTTTTTTTTTTTAGATAATTTCCCTTTTTCCTTTTTCAGCTGGGAATTGTACAACAGCACAACCAGGTTGTTAAACAATGTAGTACTGTTTGTTGAAATGCAGCTTAAGGCAAGATAGACTGAAGACTTTTAAAAACGTTTTAATGTCACTTGCAATTAAGTTTAAGACCAATTTTCTCATAAACAAAGTTTAATATCATCTTGCCCAAATGTTTATTGTAACATAAAACCCAGACTATAGATGTCAAATGTTGAAAAAACAGGCCTTTTAAGAGCGGAAAACATGGAAGAAAATGAACATATTTTAATATCATAAAGGTATCTATTTGGTTTACCAAAAGAAGTGGGAAATATCTGGCATTTCTG
>NW_024670089.1:0-546 GCF_008729295.1 Plectropomus leopardus | reverse complement strand
CAGTGTTTTTAAGCAGAGAGCCCTCCTCTGATGTCAGCGTTGTAACTATGATTCCTGTCCTCACAGGTGGAGACAGCGTAATGAGCTGTGTGGTGTGCATGGAAGAACAGGCCAAAATCACTCTGCCTTGTGGCCACCGGTGTTTATGTAACCAGTGCACCTCCAGGATCATTCAGCAGTTTGGCACCTGCCCGCTGTGCCGACACGCGATCAGCGCTCCATCAATGGAGGGGATAAGGACTGTCTCTGGGCAGCTCTAATCTCCCACACAGCATTTACATTCACTGCACAGTATAATAAAGTGATATGTTTTATAATATTTGTTGTCAAAATATGAGAAAATAAAATATTTTGATATTTGTTGTAAAATGTGTGTATGATACAAACTATCTATCTATCGGTCTCTATAGTCTCAATGGATGACAAAAGAACCTGAGTGGATCTTGAGTAGAGATTGTTTAATAAAGGCTTAATTTTTGAGCTCAAAATAAGAGATGACCTGCTCTTATTTTGAGCCCAAAGGTAAGCCTTTATTAAACTTTTATT
>NW_024670088.1:0-1150 GCF_008729295.1 Plectropomus leopardus | reverse complement strand
GAAGGGCAGTTTCTCTTCTGATGTGGTCAAGGGAGAAGAAAGAAAAGCCTCGAAAAACAGTCCACATTTTAGAATACAGCAGGTTTCTAGCGAGAAATCTGAATAGCCTCTTATCAAGACAAGACTACAGCAAATGGAAAAGCATGGGTGATGGGGTTAAAAAAGAAGAAAGAGGTCTTTTCTATGCGAGTGCGTTTGTGACAGCAGCAGCCCCCCCCCCCCCCCCCCAGTGCTGCAGGGGCAGGTCTGATTCTGAGGGACTAAATTGGCTGTCAAAGCTCCCACAGACAACCCTTCATACAAGCAGCCCTCTCATATTTCTCCTGTTATATGAACTGGCCGAGAGAAAATGCAATTACCGCTCCCTTTTTTTTCATATGTCATCTCTGTCACGTATGAAAAAAAAAAAACAAAAAAAAAAAAAAGAGTACTTCTTTTTATAACACCTCCCCCAAAACTCATTTTCCACTTGCAAAACAGGTGTGTGGGATCCTATTACCCAAACCACATAAGATTGTCAAAATTGTTCTACATTATGTGCTATTATTCTTCATTCTCCACGCCTCGGTTCTGATAAATGCTCTCCGATACACTGACTCCCTCGAGGCCACAGAGCTTGAATTATATCACATTCTCTCGTCCAGAGGTCTCAGGGCTTTTTGTGTTTCCCTCAACAGTAACAGTCCTTCAGGCTGCTTTAAAGAAGCCTAACAAAGCCAACCCACACTCCCCTGACAACCTCATTAAAGTAATTAAGCCTAAACTGCCTAATTTGGAAAGACAGAAGCACATTCTGTACGCACGAATAGGCCATCACAGGTCCAAAATTGCTCTTCTTTTAAATGCAAAGTAACATAATATGAGCTTTTACAGTAATACTCTACAGACTGTATACCGCTCATCATTGCAAAATAGCTGAATAGCATTTGATTTTTATAGCGCATAATTTAGGTGATATTCTGAATTTTTCCTATTGTCAATAACTTCCATGAAAAGTCAAATAGTGAAGTGATGAATTAATCCTTGTAACAAGTACCACCTGTTTCTAAAGCCTGATGTATTTCATTCCTCTGTATCATAGAAGTATTTTTAAAAAATGCATGGATGAATAGCAGGGGGTAAGTGGGGGCACGTAGTTCATCTTTATATA
>NW_024670087.1:0-305 GCF_008729295.1 Plectropomus leopardus | reverse complement strand
ACCATGTCGTTTGCCTTTTTTTTCAAAGTAATTTTAAGGTATTTTCTTGTAATTTGTACTAATATCTTTCTCATTTTGGGGTCATTTTTTCTTTTGTTGCTCATTGCGTTCTTCTCATATTTTTAAGAGAAATCTTGCCAATTTATTAATATTTCTAGAGTAATTGTGTAATATAGAATTTAGCATTTAGCGTGCAGGACTTCTGCAAGAGAACATCCTTTTTGGGTCGAAATGGGATAAACCTTTTTTAAATTAAATACAAAAACAAGGATGCAGCAGATGACACATTAAGACAGAGGGGAAGA
>NW_024670086.1:0-406 GCF_008729295.1 Plectropomus leopardus | reverse complement strand
AGAAAGTCATAAGAAAACTATTTTTTATTTAAATGTCTATGAGTCATTATTGCACTGCTCAGAGACACCGCTGCCCTCCGTCTTACCAGAAACCTCAACTCTTTCTCATTAACTTCACCTACTACAGCCACACACACACAAAAAAAACAACAAAAACGTACAAGACAAAACTAACAAATATTTCTTTATTTGAATAAAACAGATAAAAGAGTTATGGAGGACACCACCCTTTCCGTCTTGTTTTTATTTATGTTCAGCTCTCCAGTTGTTATAATATGCATGATCTAAATAAAGAAATGCAAAGAAAGAAAGGCAAAAGAGAAATTACTGACTCTGCAACATTAGTGAACTATTATCACGCTTTTAAATTGCACTGTCTAGTTGGTGGAAGTTAGGATTATGCCAT
>NW_024670085.1:0-210 GCF_008729295.1 Plectropomus leopardus | reverse complement strand
TCACAGATGCTCTGCTCCATGGTGTTTTTGCCCAGGCCAAAGGTACGCAAGGTAGATAAGGCAAAGCGCCGCTGTCTTTTCCATGTTTCACCATTGCTCATGAACAGACCACCTAGACACAAACAAGCAGAAGAAACAGGGTTTATGGCTCAACTAATTCCTGCACAGCACAAGAAAAAGAGAGAGAGCTGTGCACCTGTGTCTCCTGAG
>NW_024670084.1:0-801 GCF_008729295.1 Plectropomus leopardus | reverse complement strand
ATTACATGAATATTTATGTCCTGCTTATTTCTTCCATAAAGACTGTACTAAAGAAATATTACATATAAACATCAATACTGTGAGGGATTTGGTGGCATGTCTTTGCTTCTTTTTTTTTTTCATTTCATAGTTTTGTCCAAAAGCTGACATCTTTCACATTTTACAAATTGTCCATTGTCCATCAGCAAAAGGAAATTGAAATTAAGAGCCCTGGGAGTGACTGGTTATTCCTGGTCAGGTTAATTAAAATGACCTACTTAATTTTTCTCATTTCACATTTTATGGCACAAGGTCAAAAGGGGAACTTCACCAATTTTACACATCAACGTCTGTTCAGTGTATTATTTCATACGTGCAAAAAGTTATATGAAGCCTTTTGTGTCTCCTTAGAGAGCTGCACAAAGTCTGATTAATTTCCTCGAGTGATGTCAGCTGAGGCAGCGTTTATTGGGACTCAAGACTACAAGTTAAATCAGAGGGTGTGAAGTCAGACAGAAATAAGCAGCCTGATCCTCGTCTCCAGCTTTAGGCTAGAGGTTCAAGGCTGCATTACAATAACATTACTACAATTATAAGACAAACTGATGCAGCAGAACAAGACAAATAAATATATTTATTTTAATCCACTCTTCTTTTTTTGTCAAAACCTGGTGCTCACAATACCTAACAGAAATTGAATGTTTTATGAGACGTACCATTGGCAGGCAAGCAAGCTTAGATATAGTTATTCTATGTTTGTTTGTTTGTTTGTTTGTTTCACAAGACAGTATGCAGATAACTTAAGCTGTACAGATTTTCATG
>NW_024670083.1:0-565 GCF_008729295.1 Plectropomus leopardus | reverse complement strand
CAGCTAATTCTGCTTTACAGGAGTTAAGTGCCTAACTATTTCTTAGCTAGGCCAGTTGCCAGGCAACCGTTAGAGACTCCAGGAAGTTAGTGCACCTGGTGAAGAAAGGCCATTCTAATCACAACTGTAAAACCTCAACTTGTCAGTTTCACGTTTCTTATTGTTCAGATTGAATAAACTAGACATAAACTTTGGAGGTGCTCGTATTATCTTTGGACAGAGCCAGGCTATGGAAGCAAACAAGACACAAAAATATTT
The DNA here is from genome assembly GCF_008729295.1 of Plectropomus leopardus. Classification (NCBI taxonomy): domain Eukaryota; kingdom Metazoa; phylum Chordata; class Actinopteri; order Perciformes; family Serranidae; genus Plectropomus; species Plectropomus leopardus. The sequence continues at coordinate 307 of NW_024670083.1, read as the reverse complement.
TATTTTTTTAACAATCACTAAATATTTAATATTGAAATTTAAATACACTGAATTCATAGCATAGGATTTTTTTTATTTGAAAACAATTTATCTTTATGTAGTTATTCTAAATTCACCTCCTTGACATAAAAATCTGATGTTTCTTGATTTGCAATTTCAAAATCTGAATTTGAATATTTTTTTTAATGTTCATGAATTCAGGTCCAAACTTTCGGAATTTAAAAAAATAGGTTCAGGTTCAGCTAAAATTTGACTTTTGAAATTAAGATCCAAAAATTCAAGTCGTAAGAAAAATCAAAATCAGCTT
>NW_024670082.1:0-253 GCF_008729295.1 Plectropomus leopardus | reverse complement strand
AGCCCAGTGGTACAACTGCTCAGGGGACCGTAAGTATAAAAAAAAACCATACAAATGCTGTATAAATATCTGTACCCCTGCAAATGTATTTTTTTAGGTTATATTTTTTATACAGTTTATAGTTAATGTTTGTGTTTTAGCGGTGGGATTGTTTCTGACTTGAGTGATCCAAACATTTCAACACTGATTCTTGAGTTGCAGCCCCCATACTTTGCACAATGATTGAGTGTTGGTTACTGTTCAGATTTTGAGT
>NW_024670081.1:0-493 GCF_008729295.1 Plectropomus leopardus | reverse complement strand
TTTTTCAACCTAAAATAATTTCCTATAATTTATCTCCAAGTGCTGAATCATTAGAGGTAGGTTAGAATTTGAAAATATATGAATGTGTACACACTTGGATCACTTTGATTTCTATGTTCTCTTTATCCCTCAAAGAAAAAAAACCTTAAAAAAAGTATATAAAAATTTTTTAAAATATCTCTTCTCGGCATCTCACCGGTGGAGTTGCGTCTCTTCCTGCGGTAGCTTCCCAGGATGGCTCTTGGCGAGGTGGCCAGGCTCTGCAGAGTGGGTGAAGGAAGGACCTCCTCTGGATTAAACTCTGGAAGCTCAGCAAAACGCTCCTCAAAGTACGTCTCCGACAAGACCCTGCACACAGAGAACACAGTCGTCGTGTCAGTCCCCTGTCCAGTTGTCCCGGTGGTTAAAACATCAAGAGAGAGATGCACATTTCTCATGCCTCAGGGCTGCCTGGGCTTCCTCTGCTCTGCGGCTTCCCCCATCACTCTCCTGC
>NW_024670080.1:0-587 GCF_008729295.1 Plectropomus leopardus | reverse complement strand
ATATGTTATGTAATTCCACAAATAAAAAAAACCCAAGATGTATTTATTGTATATACTTTATTATATTATTTTTCTTTGACATTCTTTTAAAAATAAAATTATAACATTTATAAGGACAGTTTTCTTGACATTTTTCCTAGTTTTGATTATTTTCAAAAAATCCCACTCTCTTTAAAAAAATAAAAATAAAATAAAATAAATAATGTGTTGGGGATTTTCTTGTTCCCATATACTTATTTCTTGTAATTCATGGGACATTTCTTGCAAAATATGTTTTGAAAGGAATCAAACCAATTTGCTAAAGTTTCAAGGGTAAAAAAGCTTGTTAGAGGTGCCTGAATGCAGCACAGTGTGACTGATGTCAATCCAGGTTCTGAATACGCCTTCCACCACTGCACACAGCAGAGCAAAAACTCAATGAAAAGCAGAGGACTTTGAGGACAAAATGTCTTTGCCCAGCTGATGTCCATCACACTTAAACTGGTGTTGGAAGGTCCAACTGAAAAGCTCCTTCTCTGCTAACAACCTTTATGACATAAGGGATGTCATTAATCACAAGAATCCTGAGTTATTGCTACGACATGCTA
>NW_024670079.1:0-310 GCF_008729295.1 Plectropomus leopardus | reverse complement strand
TTCCATCTTATACATTGCGCTGAAAAGAAAAAAAATAGTTGTCAAAATCAGTCAAGAATATAATTTCAGAAAGAATGAATTGAGTCAAACAGACAAAAAGGCCCCAAAAATAGGGTGTGGACTTGAATCAGACTTGAGTCACAAATTTGATGACTTTAGACTTTACAAAATCTAAAAAAAATTAAGAAAAAAGACTTGCAACACCAATCACTCGTGACCTCACTTGGACTTGTGCCTTGTGATTTGAAAATACTTGATACCTTCCTGGTAGCCCAAATATGAAAAATGCCACAATCATTTAATTCCTGAA
>NW_024670078.1:0-460 GCF_008729295.1 Plectropomus leopardus | reverse complement strand
TGCTGGAGGTTAAAAAATAGTTCAGGGCCAAAATTGGCCTTTGTGGTGATTCCTAAACACTATTGTATGAGCTTATACAAGACATAGACAAGGAGGTAAATTCAGAGGAAATGTCAGTGTGTATTCTGCTTAAGGGGTAAAACCTGTCTAAAAGGAAGATTATGTTTTGGGGCCACTTTCCTGTTTATAAGATCCAGCCTTAAAGCTATAACATTCATTCTGTTCTTTTTTCATGTTTTTTAAGACCCAAAAAAAAAAAGTATGTTTGGTGACTGGCTGTATGTATTTTAAGAGCCCAAGATGTAAAACCTTTTTGTCACATTTTACCTGACGCCCCACATTACCTGACTTCACCCGAGAATAAAACCTGCTATTCTTTAAAATAGTCACGTGTGCGCTAAAGTCTTGCTTGTCTTCGGCTTTATATTCAGTTTGGTGCCCCAAACACATTTCAGAATCA
>NW_024670077.1:0-2555 GCF_008729295.1 Plectropomus leopardus | reverse complement strand
TAGCCACCTTTTACACCACAGTGAAAATGTCAATAGAAGTTTGGTCACAGTCACATACTGTATGGATGTGTTTTGTCAGAGGGCAAAAGTTTGAAGATTTTGCCTGAATGTGCAATGTTGGCCGACTAATGCCTGCTGAGAGCTGCACTTAATATTTAGAGTGGATTCACTCAGTAAATAAGCTCATAAAACACATGACTCAGCTCTATTTTGACTACTTCTGTCTGTTTGGTGCTCCCCTGTGTGGCCCTTGACTGATGAGCACAACATGTGTTATGGTTTCTTTAAACTCCTGAATGTGATGGCCCCTGACCCTGTCAGTGCTCCTCCTGCCATCTCTTGTGTTTCTCTTTACAGATTGGCTGCAGGTAGAGATGGGCGGAGCCACGGACTTGATCATTTCCTCCTGGACTGTTTTTAGGCTGGCTCCTCATTCTGTCTTTCTCTCTGTCACCATCTACCCTTTTGGTTTGGTTTCCTTATTTGTTTTGCATGAACAACACCACCACATCATATTTGAGTAAGTTTCAAGTAAAATGTTGTTTAAACTGCATTAGTCATGGAATCTCCCTCTTTCTCAAATTCACTGAGCCTGGGCTGTCACATAGGTTATCATGTAAGTCGTTGAATATTAAAACACTGAAAAAATAAATTGAATTTTGATGCATGTAATGTCTTTAAATTTATTAATTTTTCTCTCTTTAAATTTAAAGAGAGAGGAAATAAAAAAGGGGGGGCGGATCAGATCTTTAGTCTTCAAATGTAGAGTTGTATGAGCCGCAGCTCACCAGCCGCATCCAAAAAGGAGGCTGTTTGGTCACATCCCATGCTGAAGGCACCTTCTTCTTCTCCATCTTCTCCTCATTCTTTTTAAGGAAGTAATAGAAACAAACATAACATATCAGTACAGCGGTACAAATAAATATCTACAGTTCGACAAAAACATAACCGGAAGATGTTTTCATGTCAAAAACAACTGGACTTGTTTGGCCTTGAAAAACTTCATCACCTCACAACTCACAGGAAAGAAGTTCAAAGGTGATGAAGCCTCTTGGATGAAAACATCCACAAGAACAAACAAGTCCAGCTGAGACAGATCATCGGGAGTCTTCCATAGTGTCTCTGTCGGTCTGTAACATCTGACATCTTATCTGGTCAGATGTGGTCTCATCTATTCTTGTGTACTTTTAAAATAGTCTCACTGATTAGAGTTTTCCTGTTAATGCTTCCATACCTTTGAGAAGATATTTCTGAAGAAGCGGGAGAAGCGGTTGCTCCTCTTGGTCTTGGTCTTATCAGCGTCAACGTTGGTATTACTGAGACGCTCAGAGTCAGACTGAAGTGTGACCTCAGCAACCTGATGATCTGGTGGACTCAAGCAAGTAGAAGATGGAGATGAAACATCCCTGGTGTCTTCTGGTGTCTGATCCTCGTCAGTGCTGGCTGACTTGACAGCATCCAAATGTACAAGTGGAGCTGGGTGAATCCTGTTCCTCCACTGTCCACTGAAACACCTTTTCCACTGCAGCAGTGGGTTCAAGACACGGGGCTCTTGTGTCAGGACAGCCTCAGTGGGCTCTGGTGTCCTGACAGCCTTGGTGGGCTCTGGTGTCTGGAGAGCCTTAGTGGGCTCTGGTGTCCCGACATCCTCAGTGGGCTCTGGTGTCCCGGCAGCCTTGATAGGCTCTGGTGTCTGGACAGCCTCGGTGAGCTCTGGTGTCCCGGCAGCCTTGATAGGCTCTGGTGTCTGGACAGCCTTGATAGGCTCTGGTGTCTGGACAGCCTTGGTGGGCTCTGGTGTCATGACAGCCTCGGTGGGCTCTGGTGTCCCGACATCCTCAGTGGGCTCTGGTGTCCCGGCAGCCTTAATAGGCTCTGGTGTCTGGACAGCCTCGGTGGGCTCTGGTGTCTGGACAGTCTTGGTGGGCTCTGGTGTCACGACAGCCTCGGTGGGCTCTGGTGTCCCGGCAGCCTCAGTGGGCTCTAGTGTTTGGACAGCCTCAGTGGGCTCTGGTGTCCTGGCAGCCTCGGAGGGCTCTGGTGTCTGGACATCCTCGGTGGGTTCTGGTGTCCAGGCAGCCTCGGTGGGCTCTGGTGTTTGTACATCCTCAGTGGGCTCTGGTGTCCAGGTAGCCTCGGTGGACTCCGACGTCTTGACATCCTCATAATCCACCTGGAGGTTGGTGAATGATGAAGAGGCACAGGAGGCAGGTCTTGCAACAGTCTGGACTTCCTCTTCCTCTCCAAAATCATCTGCCTCTGTCTCCAGGTTCTCTGGATACAAGTAGCTTTGGCAGACGTTTGCCATCACCTCATCAATATTCAGTTTAAATGGTGTGATCGCCTCTGAGATCTCTGAGTCAGAAGAGGCCGGATGGAGCGCAGGATAGGCGTCTTCTTCATCCTCCAAAAGATCATAACCTTGCATCAGCTCATCAATAAAATCAGCCTCGGTGGGCTCTGATGTCTGGACAGCCTCGGTGGGCTCTGGTGTCCAGGCAGCCTCGGTGGACTCCGACGTCTTGACATCCTCATAATCCACCTGGAGGTTGGTG
>NW_024670076.1:0-373 GCF_008729295.1 Plectropomus leopardus | reverse complement strand
TCATTATATTATTTCAATATAATATACAGCCTAAAAATATCATTATATTATTTCAATATAATATACAGCCTAAAAATATAATGATATTGTTTCAATATAATACTCAGCCTAAAAATATCATGATATTTTTTAATTACAACAGGGGGAGAAAGATTATGGTAGAATCTAATTATTTACTCACACACTGTGCTCATATGATTTTTCTTATCTATTTTTAGAGGTAAATGCGAGCACACTGTTGACCCTGCTTTGAATCTGTGACATTGTGGGTTCATGTTCGCTGTTTAGGTGTGGCTGTGGCTGACTCTTTGTTAGACCTTTCCAACAGTGGACCTTTTGACTCGACAGTTGTTACAGACATAAAAACAGCTGT
>NW_024670075.1:0-255 GCF_008729295.1 Plectropomus leopardus | reverse complement strand
CACCTTCACTTGGTTTGTGTTTACACTTTCTTGTCTCCTTGTTATGATTCTGCAGGCTTGGCTATAACCTCCATCTCTAAAACACAACCACCATAACACATTTGAAATTGTTTTCCTGTGCACTTAATTTAACAAAGAATATACAAGCGAGATAAAAATACAACATGTGCACTTCACATAGTTAAACCTCTTCCATGTGCAGAAACACACACCATGTGGTACACTGTGTGAGAAAACTCCCCTGAGAGAATTTAT
>NW_024670074.1:0-435 GCF_008729295.1 Plectropomus leopardus | reverse complement strand
CATTAGTTGTTTTTTTTTCATTTAAAATGGGAATTTGGGTGTTTCCAGACTTCAGTGTCAAATTATTTGCCTAGATAGAATAAACACACATTAAGCCGTTAAACCAGAATAACAAATTTCTCTTCGAAAGTTGAGAAAACTAAATCGAGGATTTTACTAAATTGAATATTTTATTTTGAAAGTTTCAACCGGAAGTCATCTAAGCCGGTTCTGGCTGGCTTTCCACTTGTGGTAACTGTCCTGAGGGGGACGGTGAGGAGAGCTGTGTTTTACTTTTCTCTGGTTTATGGACACTTTCTTTGTTGTTGCTTTTAACTATAAGTAAAGCGGACGCGTTTTATGCCTCTTTAAAGTGTATTTTAAGAAACTTTCTTTACAAAATGTAACACACAAGAGGCTGTGTGTTTCCAACGCCTGGACTTATTCAGACGGCTA
>NW_024670073.1:0-586 GCF_008729295.1 Plectropomus leopardus | reverse complement strand
CACAGTAGGACCAAATAGCTAAAAATCAAACAAAGGAGAAAAAAAAACAGTTAAAAAGAGTTGAGTTTAATAGTATGAAAACAATGTCAGAAATCAAATTAGGTTTAATATCACCGAAGGTGTGCCTTACTGAAGCACATATCTGTAGGACTGTTTATCATTGTAAATAGTTTATTTTAGGCTAAGGTAAAATAAAATGTGTATATGTTAGAGACATTTTTATCTCGACCCAAGGGACCCTAATAAAACATTTTTTTAATGACCTTGATAAACAACAATGAAGGCATTATAACTTTTTATGTGTATACATATTCCCACTTTTTTTTTTTTATTTTTCAGCTCATATACAGAGATATGCACAGATAGACAGCCTAAAACAAGAAAATAAGACAAAAAAAAGAAAGAAAAAGAAATACAATGCCAGAGTGTGTTTTATATGCATCATACTATAATTGTTAAATAACTTATAGGTTTTATTAGCTGTTTTTTTTGTTTTAAATAATCAATAGGATGGTGGTATATTACTGAAATTTATTACTAAAGCACACAAAAGCCGGTGTGGTTTTCTGACGATAACATCTTTAAA
>NW_024670072.1:0-407 GCF_008729295.1 Plectropomus leopardus | reverse complement strand
CAGTATAGACCTGCTACAGTTTAGCCTACATTAAAAGTATCATGATGTCGTGAGAAAACGTTATTGTGATTTTGTGTTATAGAAATAATATTAATTTAATTTATAATCTGTATGCTTTAAACCTACAAAAACAGATGTTTTTGGCCATTTGGAGGCAGTGGAATTTAAGTTTTAAAACATTGACTTCGCATCTACTTTCAAGTCGATATTTTGAACATTTTAGAATTAATATATTATTTATACAGCAGCTTTGTATTACTGTGTATTTAAAATGCATTCAGAGTCAAATCAGGGTACATACAAATCACTTTTTTAAGAATTGTAATGCACTAGTTTAGTGTAATAGGCTACTAGCTGAATAAAAAACTTGGCAGAGGTGGTGCAGCCTTATTGTTTTGCAAGTCAAG
>NW_024670071.1:0-470 GCF_008729295.1 Plectropomus leopardus | reverse complement strand
TTTTTTTTCATGTGTAACTTAGCAAGAAATGTCCTGCAAACTGCCAAAAATTAGTAAAAGATGACAAGGTAAAGATCTGAATTATTAACAACCACTGACAATCCTTTTTGAGGGCATGTTTTCTTTAAAAAAAAATGGGTTCATTTGATCTTTTTTGGCAGTTTATTGTAGAAAAAATTGCATTTTCATTTTAAAAAAATGGTTATATATTTTTGCAACTTTAAAGTTAAGAAATGTGGCTTTTTTTCTTTTAAATTTTTTTCTTTTTTTTTCTGTTTTTGGAGCATAATTGAGCTCTGGCTAGGCTAATAAGCTGGTTGACCTACCTTAATGAGCAGTGTAACAGGCGTTTCAATGCAGAAAAATAATACTGATTTAATTCAGCCGGGGATGCCAAATGGCACAAGGTGAAGGTGACCTGGCTACCTGGTGTGTTTTTCCATCAGTTTGTTGTTTGTACTTTCCATGAG
>NW_024670070.1:0-689 GCF_008729295.1 Plectropomus leopardus | reverse complement strand
GGATATGTTTTTGGCATTTTTTAGCCTCATAAATTAAGTGAAAATATAAAAAAGGGATAAATTGATGATAAAATAATCATTAGTTGCAGCCCAAGTGTGTCTACTTTGTGAGGGCTCATTCAGTTTTGAGTGGTGCATCAGTATTTTCAGAGACATGTGGCCACCGCAGTGCGAGTCTGGCTCGTCCTGGTTACATGTGGCAGGCCATTAGTGGGGCACTCTGACTGAATAAACAGCCATCAGAAACACGCTGTGGACTGGGTCGTCTGCAGCTGCACTCATCCCCACAACAAGCCAAGAATGTCCAATATAGCTGGTAGGCACCATGAAAACTGCTGCTACTGTCTGTCTGGCCCTGGCTACGGCCTGGCATGGAACAGCACGGCCATGCGTGGTGATGTCACACCCCTGCTGAAGAGATGATGAATGCAAGACAGCCAACATGGAAACAGGGTTTAAAAAAAGCAAGGACATGGACAGATAGTTTACCACCATATGAAAGCTCCATGATGAAATTCTCCCTTCTTGTAAATCAGATTAAACCTGAGTGCACTGGTGTGATTTATTTCAAACCAGTGCATTGAAAAACACCAATATGCGACTCAAGAAGAAATGACCCCAAAATTTGCAAATAAACTGCAGAAAGTGTAAGAAAATTACATAGAAATTAAAAATAAAAATAAATAAAA
>NW_024670069.1:0-634 GCF_008729295.1 Plectropomus leopardus | reverse complement strand
GAGCAATAACCTAAACCTTAAAAATAACTATAGTTTAGTTGTCTTTAAAAAAATGAATGAAATTATAAGATAGAGGCCTAATATATGTATGTTTTTTAAATTTTCTTACACTCCTTAAAATCAAGAAAGCCTTGCGACCTCTGTCAGGCTTTGGCGACTCCTAGTAGAGGTCAGAACTCCCAGGTTGGGAACCAGTTTTCTATAGCATGAACATAAAAACCTAGACATGTGTTTGCTAAAAATACAATAAAAGTGTAGTTAATACTCAGATCCAAAAATGATCATCTGCTGCTGTATCGTGTTCTCCAGGTGAGACTGACAGTGTTCCCAGAGAGGCGCGCGGACAAGTACGGAGGAGGAGTGCCATGGTGGATCATCGTGCTGACCATCCTGTTATTGCTAATGTTGTTGGCCCTGTTGGGTTTCCTCCTGTGGAAGGTAGGACTGAAGGACGAGGGGCAGGGACCCATCCTGACCCTGCTATCAAAAACATTTAATGAACGTTTGTGACAAACAGTTCATAAAGTTTCATTTACAGAGCAACTGTAGGTATCCATGACCGCAATAACATACATTTTCTGAAAATGTTCCTCTCCTCAGTGTGGACTCTTTGGAAAGAAGAATAAACAGCACC
>NW_024670068.1:0-369 GCF_008729295.1 Plectropomus leopardus | reverse complement strand
ACTGTGGGTCTGTGATGTCATGAAACAGCTGATTCCCCAAATAGTGCCGATGTCATGGGTCACTTTAAAAGTTGTCAGCAATGAACTGTGGGGTGGATTCTTTCTTTTCCTTTGGTAAAGGATAGTCACGTGTATCCTATGCTAAAGACGATTATAAAGGAAGCATTGATGCACCTTTCCTTAGTATTAAGAGAATTCGAACAGCTCTTATCATGACAGTTGCTCAGGTACTTATGGTTCATTTCACTCAGTTAGGGACCTTCCTAAGTAAAAAGAGGTCAGCGACCTCAGCCCTCATGTCTCTTAAAACCGTCTGTGCTCTTTCCCTCTGTCCTTTCGTGGTTTCCATACGTCTCTCCATGCATCCCT
>NW_024670067.1:0-474 GCF_008729295.1 Plectropomus leopardus | reverse complement strand
CACCCTTAACCAGCACTGTCAGTATCAACAGTCCTGGTTAGACTAAGGCTGAAAAGTACAGCAAGACAACTTTTGGCTAGGACCCACAAAGCATTAAATCTGCCCCTGAAAAACTAAAATTAGATTTTTGGTTAGATGCCTGAAAGAAAGCCTGTGGTCAACAGAGGCTTAAAAGATCTTCATGTTTATGTTTTTTTTACAACATAAACTGTGGTGTAGTTTGTTGATAGCCAAATGTTAACTTTTAATTCTTGCGACTGGCCTCAAAAATCATACAACTGCTGTTATTTTGTAAAATTATCCTAATGGACAAAACATTTAGATATCATAAACTTTTGTTGCCATAGAGCTTATTTTCTGCAAAAGAAATAAAATACAATGAAAAAAATCTAACTTATGTTTTAAGCTACAATTAAATGTCATCCCTGCATCACTCAATAACCCTACAATTTATTTACTGAGGTAAATAAATTG
>NW_024670066.1:0-1162 GCF_008729295.1 Plectropomus leopardus | reverse complement strand
TATACGACACTCCCACCTGCAATTCTTCATATCTTTCTGTAACTGCATTGACAGTTTTGTGTTTCACTCTTAACTTTTCTAAACATGGACATCATCAAACATGGTCTCACCAGCTTGTTACTGTTTCTGTCCTAGATGAAAGGTAAAAAACTAAATCAGCACACGACACTACTGACTTGAACTTCTACAAGAGGAAAAATGATCAAAAGTTAAAAATCACTGTCAGTGTTCTGCTGTGTGCAAGTTAAATGTTTATGGTTTTTCACACAGGTCTTACTGATGGAAGTGATGTCACCCAGACGGACATACTGTGGGAGAAACAGGGTGAAGATGCAACAATGAGCTGCAGCCACACGAAGGGTGCTACCTATTACCAGATGTACTGGTACAGACAGCTGCCAGGAGAAACAATGAAACTAATCGTCTTCACAACACCTGCTGTTAAAGATCATGATTTTGGAAAATTTAGCAACGAGAAATTTGCAGCCACTAAGCCTGACGCTGAGAGTGGGACATTCACAGTGAAGAATCTGGAGCCAAAAGATAAAGGCTTGTATTTCTGTGCTGTGAGTGAACACAGTGATACAGACACATTCAGCTGCTGAACAAAAACCTCAGCGCACTGTTGGCACATTTATCAGTGAGTCTGTTTATCTGCTGTGCTGTAGGGGGACCTCGAGTACCACAAATTCTCCTATTACAGTTTGATCACATGTCACACATTATACGACACTCCCACTTGCCAACTCTTCATCTCTGTAACTACGCTGACCGATATTTGTTCGACTCATACTTTACAAACATGGACATCATCAAACATGGTCTTGTTAGCTTGTTATTTTTTCTCTTCTGGATAAAAGGTAAACTGCAAAAACATCAGCACACTACCTTACTGACTTATGCATCAATAAGTGGGATAATGAACAAAAGTTTAGAATTGCTGTAAATGTTCAGATGTCTTCAAGTTCAAATGCTCACTCCGTGTCACATTTACTGTTTTTCACACAGGTCTTACTGATGGAAGTGATGTCACCCAGACGGACATACTGTGGGAGAAACAGGGTGAAGATGCAACAATGAACTGCAGCCACACGAAGGGTGGCAGCTATTCCCAGATGTACTGGTACAGACAGCTGCCAGGAGAAACAATGAAACTAATCGT
>NW_024670065.1:0-3388 GCF_008729295.1 Plectropomus leopardus | reverse complement strand
TCTATGTAGTTAATATATATATGAGTCTTTGTAGTTACTATATGAATTCATATTTGATTTTCTTTGTTATTTATGATTTAATATCATTTCGACAGCTCGGGGATGTTCAAGCAGCCGCCTGTTTATGCACTTTTAGCTCTGCTGTCAGTGAGAATCTGTTTCTGTGATGAGAGAAAAAAAAAATATTATTTCTGTTTTTATCTTTCAAAATCAGATTCATTGAAAAAATAATCAACCGATTAATCGATTATCAAAATAATCGTTAGTTGCCGCCCTAATATATATGTGTGTATATACAGTAAATATATGTAAATATAAAGTTGCTAATGTTTTGAACATCCGTCGCCGTGCTTCTCGGCATGTTATCACCAGAGGAGAAGTCGCAGATATTCGCTCAGTGGAAACGCTTTCATCTTTTAACCACATTTCCAAAACAGCTCGTTTTGCAGCAGTCTGTGATGGAAACCCGTCTGTTCACTGGTTTGAATCCTGTAGCCTCGAGCCGGGTGCTCACGCCTCGTCCTCACGGGGAAGCGTGACGTCGGGGGCGGGTAGTGTTGTGATATTCGTGTCTCTGCAGACGGAGTCGGGTTGGTCCGAGCTGTCGGCCGGTCTGAACTTCACTCAGGACGACGTGGAGATGAACCGTCTGTGGTACGCGCACACCGTCAGCAACAGCAGCAGCGCCGCCGGGTTCAAGGGTCACGACAGCTTCCGCTTCACCCTCAGCGACCTGGACAACGAGACTCCCGCACAGAGCTTCTTCATCTCCGTCCACGCCGTGCTCAAAGGTCAGAGGTCACCTCAGTGGAGGAGCTTTATTTTGTCCATGTTTTTTTGAGTTTCAGAGTTTCGTCTTTTCCCTGCTAAAGGTGCATTCAGTGTTTTTATACTTTGAAGCGGACGCGGGCGACGAGTCCGTTCAGTGCTCCAAAAATAAAACTACCATCAACAATCAACAGAGAAGTTTGTAGCGTCCACAGAGGCGTCGTGATTTTGGGTTTTTCTGGACATACGGACATACGTATGTCCGTACGTGAAGCCTCAAATTCAGCACAAACGTTCACTAAGACTCATGGAAGAACTGATGATATTGTGGTGATCAAAGGTCAAAGGTCACTGTGACCCGAACTGTCTCACTTGTGAACGTGATTCCTACGACACCACAGGGGAATGTTTTGGCAGTTGTTTTTGGCAGATTTGGCACAAATTTCCCAGATCCCACGTGGGGAGTTACGGGAGTGAATGGAGTTATTACTTCTTCTTCTCCTGTACTGATAAAATGCGCTCGATTCTGTAATTACTGCGGGAACTCCTCAGTTTCGCCGCTCAGGCTGATCCGGCTGATCCGGCTGATCCGGCTGATCCGGCACCCAGACTGTAGCCGGTGGGAGCTGACGGATGAGGGAGCAGCTGAGCAACGCACATGCAAGCGGTGGAAATCCAGAGTCGCACAGCTCGGCCCTCTGTGGCCCCTCTGTGGGCCCCCTCTGTGGGCCCCCTCTGTGGCCCCTCTGTGGGCCCCCTCTGTGCAGCCTTCTGTGGGCCCCCTCTGTGCGGCCCTCTGTGGGCCACTTCTGTGCGGCCCTCTGTGGGCCCCCTCTGTGGGCCCCCTCTGTGGCCCCTCTGTGGGCCCCCTCTGTGCGGCCCTCTGTGGCCCCTCTGTGGGCCCCCTCTGTGTGGCCCTCTGTGGGCCCCCTCTGTGAGTGCCCCCTCTGTGCGGCCCTCTGTGCGGCCCTCTGTGGGCCCCCTCTGTGGGCCCCCTCTGTGGGCCCCCTCTGTGGGCCACTTCTGTGCGGCCCTCTGTGGGCCCCCTCTGTGGGCCACTTCTGTGCGGCCCTCTGTGGGCCCCCTCTGTGGCCCCTCTGTGGGCTGGTCATGGTTCATGTATTATTGAGACCCTCACGGTTCCACCTTTGCCAGTCGGGTGAACACGGCAGTGTGTCGGGGCGTCGGCCCCTCTGGCTCTGGGCCCCGTGATCCTGGAGGAGCGGAGGTGAGAAACGACCAGCCTCCTCAGCCGGTGAATAATTAACGGAGGCGAGGTGGGGCAGCTGTGGAGGGGCGTTGGCTCGTCTCCTCCGGCTGCTCCACCACCTCCTCCTCCTCCTCCTCCTCCTCCTCCTCCTCCTCCTCCTCAGCGCTCCAAAAACACAGACACTTTTTTATTGTGTTTTCTTGCCAAGAAGTGAAATCATTCGTCTTTAAAAAGAAAATAAATAAATTAAAAGAAAAATAAATTTCACTTTAACTCCTGCCAGCTGATGGAGACTTTAATCCCGAGTCGCTTACATTAAAAAAAAAAACTTTTATTTTTAGTTTCAGCATTTCAGTTGGGAATTTTAAAATCTTTATTTATTGAAGGCTCCCGAACGCTTTTCTACAGGGACGCTCACGCAGTTTCACTGGACGTAGACGAGACAGCGTTACTGTGGCGGCACCTCACCTGTCATGCATGTAAAGGATTTCACTTTTTAAAGTTTTTTTGCAAAGAAAATTGTTCCAGTAAATGCGGCGTAGTGAGATTTTGAGAGTAAAGTCATCACATGCTGTAAAAGTTTTAACAGGCAGCAGGACGTCTTTTCTCCTCTCTGCTTTCATCAAGTTTGGACACAAACAAAAGGGAAGCTGCAAAAAATCCTTTTTACTCTCCTGAACTGTCTTTCTTATACACATCGTACTGTTTCTGAGTGGCTTGCTGGTATATACATTTAAAAAAAGCTTTCTTATAAATTAGCAAAATATTTTAAAACAATCACCAAAATGTTTTCTTTAAAATGGACAATTAAATAAAAACACCAAAATGTTTCTTTAAACAATCAACAGATATGTTTAGTTTAAATTACCAGAAGGTTTTCCTTAAATAGTTCCCCAAAAAACTGCCAAATAGTTTCTTCAAAAATCACACAAGACAAAAAAAAACAGCAAAATGTTAAATTGACAAAATGTTGGTTTTTTTTAAATCACCAAGGATTTTTAAGGGGAAAAAAATGCCCAAAAAGTTTTCCTAAAAAATAACACAAAGTTTTCAACTAACAACAAAAAAACCCCAAAATGAATTATTCCAAATATGCCAAAAAATGACTTTAAACAATCGCTATAATGTTGTTGTTTCTTTGTAAATCACAAGCAAAATGCTTTTCCTTAAAAAAGTGTTTTTCCATAAACAATTGCCAACAATTTGTAAAGAAAAATAAAATAGCCAAAATGTTGTAGGAAAAAAAAGCCTTCCGTGTTTTCTTTTGAAGTTGGCGGTAAAATAGATTCAAAATAAATCCATTACAATCGTAAGTGTCCCCCCAGTGCCGAAAAAATCATTTGTAAGTTTAGTAATTAATTAATTTTACCGTGTCCCTCTGTGTTTGACCGTGTCCCTCTGTGTTTGACC
>NW_024670064.1:0-649 GCF_008729295.1 Plectropomus leopardus | reverse complement strand
CAAGAGGCATCATGTTCTTGGGTTCTCCATTCGTCTATCTGTCCAACCGTCTTACCATCTAACTGTCTGACCGTCTATCCATCTATGCATCTATCTGTCCCATTTTTGTGAACAGGATGTCTCAGTTACGCCTTTAGGGAATTTCTTAAAACTTAGTACAAACAATCACTTAGACTCAACAATATTCTTATTAGATTTTGGTGGCTAAAGATCAAAGATTAAAGGTCACCATGACCCTGTCCATCACAGTCTTGTGAACGCAGTATCTCAACAATACTTTAAAGGAATTCCTTCAAGTTTGGCAAGTTTGGAAATGCTGTATCTCAAGAACACTTTAAAGAGATTTTTTTTTCTTCAAATTGGCACTATCTGTCTATCTATCTATATCTATCTATCTATATGTCTATCTAGCTATCTCTGTTTAATCTATGATATCCAGATGTCATTAGTGTGCATTCATACATGAAAACTAGAATCTGTTCTTCAATCCAATTGCAATGAAATCTTTTTGCATGTGCTATGAAATTAACTGATTCAATTCATATTTCAAAGAAATGTAAAACAATAGAAAAGTCATCTGCTGTGTTTTAAACCAGGTCCAGCAGGTCAGTGAGATGATTGATCACAAAGAACCTGTGCTGGATCTGAT
>NW_024670063.1:0-722 GCF_008729295.1 Plectropomus leopardus | reverse complement strand
ACGCAGCAAACCAAAAGATTAGACAAGAGACATCAGCAGAGTAACAATGCCCAAATATTCTGATACAATATATCTGTTAAGAAAATTTGTTCTGGTCAGTTAATCAGAATTTTTAAACTGTTTTCATGTAACCAGAGAAATTTTGCTTAGAGTAAGGTTTTCTTGTTAAGTGAATTATGAAAAATATACATATAGACACATGATTTTAGTACATTTCAAGCAGGATAAATGTTTGCACTTGTGTTTTCTGGGTATTACACAAGTAAAATGTAAAAAAAATCTCATGTGAAAACAGCTATTTAACAAGTAATATATAATATGAAACAGAATTGCTCAATTTATTCATATGCATGTGAGGAATTTGGACAGTTTATATATGAAATACTGTGTGGTATTTCACGTGTTAATATCACATTTCATGTATTAAACAATGAATTTCACAAGTTCTTTTTAATAAGGGAGGTGGGAGTTAAGGATGGTAGAATTTCTGAACAGGGTCTACTGTGCTCCGGTTCAGGGGCCCAAAGTCACCTTTAAAATATTACTGAAATTAACACATTTTGACCAGGAAGAGACTCAAAACGGCCAAAAATACATGAAATGACTTCATATATATGCAAAATAACCCCCCCAGAGAAAGAAAATTACTTCAAAGAGACACATAATGGCCAAAGAATACAAAAATCACCACAAAAAATATACTAAATTACCGCCAAGAGACA
>NW_024670062.1:0-210 GCF_008729295.1 Plectropomus leopardus | reverse complement strand
ATGTACTTGTACTTTTAGTATATTCATTTTATGCCACTCTGTACTTCTACTCCAGAAATTTTCAGTGGCAAATATTGCACTTTTATTATTTTGCATTTATCTGGCACTTATGTACCAGTTACAGTAAACAAAACATAATGCAGTACTACACACAAAAAAAATATACCCAGCAGTATACATAAGTATACAGTATCTAAAATTGGCTCCACA
>NW_024670061.1:0-939 GCF_008729295.1 Plectropomus leopardus | reverse complement strand
AAGCTTCAGTGGAAAGTTTTTTTATGGAGTGTATACACAGGGACACTTCTAAACATTTCAAACAAAGGTCAATGTGTCAGACAATGTACTTGTGAACTCGTATAATGTTGCACATTATACGCAACATATCCTCCAGTTGACTCTGCTTCTGGCAACATTGTGTGTGCTAATTGTGCTTTACATTTATGTCTTATGGAGCCTGTGTGACCACAGACAGGCTCTGTGCATTACAAGATGAGGAGAGATTAGAGCACAGTGGGTTAATCTTTAGGCCTGCCATCTGCCAGGACCATGAGAATTAAACCTGAAGCCACGGCCTTTACCATCAAACATACAAAAGTGACCTGACAGGTGATCTTTTCTGATAAATTCTGTTGCCTTTGTGTGAAAGTTATGCATATTCTGCCTCAAATATTCTGCCTTTGAACACTTTGCCCTCTGGACACATTATGCATCCAATCTGTGACATCTCATTGTACATGCAGGGCAGTTGTCTGGTGTCAAAGGTCACTGATCTTAAATCATACACTAATGTTCCTAAAGATGAACGTTGGTGGTTTTTAATCTCTGTATGTGTGTTGCTCCTTTCCTTCCTTTGACTGTGTGCCCACTTTTAGTCTGAATACACAGTTCATGCATCGAGCAGCTAGAGTTCATGATACACACTGTACATTCAACCAGCACCACTCAGATTATAAAGTAGATTTAATTTCACTATGAGAATGGACTGTAAAAGGTTTATCCATGTGTGTAAATCCTGCTGCACGCAACATGTTTTAATGGAGTTTATGGTTGTTCTACTGAGTTATAACTTTCTGAATAGGAACAGCATTTTTTTTTTCTTAAAAGTATATGTGCAAAATTAAGAATGGCCAGGATTTTTTTACCATTAATTGAAGATCGTAATACGTAATATAAAAAACATTGTATGTAGTAAAA
>NW_024670060.1:0-538 GCF_008729295.1 Plectropomus leopardus | reverse complement strand
TCCACCTGTTGTGTCGTTTGGGTGTGAGAGAGCGGTGTCCTAAAAGTACTGCAAGTAAACAAATCTCTAATTAAACTTAAGCCTTTAAGTGCCATACATACATATCATCTTACTCCCACTGAATAACGTTGAGTGTGTGTTTCCTCTACGCGACTGCTCAGGTGAACACGGTGTAATAAAGTGTGAGCTCATCCTCAGGTGTTGTTGACATGTATAATCGGCCGGGAGTCGACCGGCAGAGCCGTTCAGATTCCTTGTTAACAGTGACGATGATCACAGCGTGCAGAGTGTCACGGCTCTACCTGCCCCCCCCCCCAACCCCTCCGTTTTGACTCTACATAATTACCATTGTCACTAACTTCCTCTCGTGCACGTGCTGTTGATGGTAATTTATTGTTCATGTAATCAAATATTGCCATGCGCTCTGCATTTGCCCAGCGGCACATTTAGTGTTAATGAGGCTGCAGGAGAAAAGAGAGGGAGAGAGAGAAATGTGGAAAGTTGTTGACAGCCAATCAACTTCTCACTTTCAAAGCGA
>NW_024670059.1:0-398 GCF_008729295.1 Plectropomus leopardus | reverse complement strand
AAAGATCTGATCCTTCAGCTTCAGACAGAAAGAGACAAACTTAAGAACGCCATGAACATGATTAACTTGAAACAAGAACAACAGGAACTCAAAGACAAGGAGTTAAAAAGTCAAACACAGGAACTGGAAACCAGTAAGAACAGAGTACGGGCAGAAAGAGAAGAACTGGAACTTTTGAGGAAGGATCTCAACAAGAAGAAAGAAAAGGTTGACGTAGCCATCAGTGGTGAAAGAGAGCAACTTACTGATATGAAGACTGATAGTGAGAGGGAAATGCTTTCAAATGACGATGAAAGAGCAAAAGAACTGTCTGAGCTTAACATGAAAATAGATCAGTTAAATAGTAAAATTAAATCCATGGAAACTCTGAAGACAAAACTCCATCATGTCAATGAATC
>NW_024670058.1:0-663 GCF_008729295.1 Plectropomus leopardus | reverse complement strand
AAATATGGCATAGTATTGCAGTATTTTTTGATAATCATATCAATGTATAGCCTACTAGTATATTAATAATCAATTGCTTTCTCAGTCAATGTTACAATTTGAAGCAATACAAATGACTGAAGAAAGATGAACAGACTGAAGAATGTATCTGGTAAGCCTATCGCAAAAGATTTGCAAATAATATTGTATCGTAACTAAAGTATGATGATAGTATCGTTTCATTGGCTCCCATGTGATTCCCTTCCTATTTTATGTGACAAATATATTAAGCTCCTCATTAAGTCAATATGATGTCATCACTACAACTAATATTCCGGTAACTTACAGTTTAGGCTAAATATTGTTTTAGGCCCAAAACAAATCATCCTCAAAACCAAGCAATAACACCAGCAGAACACTGAAAAAACACAACATTCAGCACATGACATTGCATATTAATAACAAACACATTTCAGCGCTGCATAAATTGACAGCATGAAAAGCATCATATGACACACATTGTAAAAAGCAGCCAAAAAGCAGCCAAAAAGAAATGAGCTTGGCCACTGCAAGAACTCAATTTCACCACTAATATCAACAAATGCTACACATCAAATGCAGCATGACAGAAAAATTGAGACACATTTGCACAATTAAATTTGCGAGACAACAGTTAACATTATA
>NW_024670057.1:0-641 GCF_008729295.1 Plectropomus leopardus | reverse complement strand
TTCGTAATTGCAAATAGAACTTTTATACCCACTGCAGCTGTATGCTTCTATTTGTTAAAAATGCATTACACAGAGACACGTGCAGTAGAACTACAATAGCTATGTGTGTTTGTGATTCCTGTAAATGCATGTCGATGAGCAGATTCTTGCACACTAAGTTTGAAAAAGGCTTTGCTCACCACCCTCCACCACACTCCCCGAGATGTCATTGCCTCTGTGGGATCCAACTGATGGAAGTCCATTGTTGATAGTGAGAACTTCACTCCAAGTGTGACCACAAGTGCAAAATAAAAACCAAACTGTTGATCCCAAAATGACTGACTGCTTGAAGAACATCCGATAATGCATGAATGTGGTGTGTAAAAGAACACTCATTTTACAAGTGCTGTATGTTGGGCTCCAAAAAAACTGCTGATATTAATGTGTGATCACTTTGTGCAACAGGATAGCTATGGGAAGAGAAGGAAAGAAATCTATTTCCTTAGAGATGAAATGATACATTGTATTTATGCTTGTGTAAGGATGCTCATAAAAGGCAGTAAGCTATGTATAGGATGTTAAGTAGCTGAATAAATGCATGAAGCAACATGCATGTAGAAGTTATCCCCCCCCACACACACACACACACACACACACACACA
>NW_024670056.1:0-434 GCF_008729295.1 Plectropomus leopardus | reverse complement strand
GGTGATTATTTTGGGAATTTGCAAACTCATCTTGTCTGATTCGCCTCGGAAGGTTCATATTTTATCAGACTAAGCTTTACTTTTTAAGGCTTAGATCAACATGTGATTATCGCTAACACAGCATCTATGCAAAGCCTCATGGATTACTTAACAGCCGTACAGGGCACAATCCCAGGGGCCCAAACTGTCTAGGCCTTCACTTAAAATGTAAGTCAAATAAATATGCACAGACCAAAAAGAGTCTTAAAATGAACACCAACAGGCACTAAAAACTTTAAGAGATGCAAGGCAGCAACAAAGAGACACAAATTTACTACGAATGGGCCAAAACAACCACAAAGAGACACAAAATGCCCTAAAACAACACAAAGGACCAAAAACAGACAGAGACCACAAAGAGTCACAAAATGTCCACAGAGACATGGAAACAGCTA
>NW_024670055.1:0-663 GCF_008729295.1 Plectropomus leopardus | reverse complement strand
AGATGGAAAGTTTAGGGGGAAATGATTTTCTAGTGCTACATAATATTACGCCTTTCTGAGACAAACAGTCAAGGTAGAAGAACTGCAGCAAACAGACTGTGTTTAGCTGTTTGACAGTTTGCCAGATGGCCCTCTGCTTTGTGGCGTCAAGTCTAAACAGGAGAGGTGGTTTCACACCTGGTTTTATCCCTGTGTATGTAACTGGAATGTCAGATAGTTCAATCCCCCGTGGAGCCTCTCCCACTTATTTTCTCTCGCTCTCCATCTTTGTCTTTCCGTCAGAAAGTCTGCACCTTAAACAGAGATGAAATGTTACTTGTTGGTAAATGTGATGGTGCATTGTGTTGATCTCCTGCAGCCATCTTTTTTTTGTCTACGTCTCATGTACCTGAATGTGCAATGTTTTTCTGGGTTTATATTATTAAAAAAATGCCATATGGTTTTCCACCATCATCGGTATCTGTCTTAGGGACTATTCTTTATGAATCAGTGGATGGTAGAGAGTGAGTGTGACTTTATTTTATGTTTTTATCTTGACCCTCCCAGAACCTACAAATATTTTTTCCTTGCCCCCCTGCCTGTCTGACTGGGGGAAAATGCATGACCCTAACCATATTTTTTTTATATATTCACACCAAATGTAAGTATTGCATCATATTTTTT
>NW_024670054.1:0-1772 GCF_008729295.1 Plectropomus leopardus | reverse complement strand
CAGGCCTCGCTGGCAATCCACTGAATACCTGTAATGTTCTGTTTCACAACCTCTTTCATCAAAGGGTAAAAGTCACCCTCTGGTACAAAAGCAAGAATGACTTTTACATTGGACTGCTTGATCATTTCCACAACATCCAGAATTTTATCCATAGTGTATGTACGTAGAATTGTCCCGACAAATGCAATGCAAACACCAAGCTTTTTAACCTCCTCAGTAAAAGCCAGGATCCCATTTCGCCCATAGTCATTGTCTGACTGTATGGCCCCAATCCACTGCCAGCCAAAGTGTTTGATCAGTGCTGCCAAAGCTTTTGCCTGGAAATAGTCACTGGGGATTGTCCGAAAAAACGTAGGATATTTAGCTCTGTCGCTTAGGCATGCACATGTTGAGAAGTAACTTACCTACAACAGGATCACCAAAAATGTCACAAAACAAGCACTAAAACACGTCAAATATCATTTAGCACTGATGCAATTACACATGTTATTTAATCTCTTACTATTGGTACTTGAAACGGTCCAAGAGTTGCAGCCACAGCTAAAGACTGAGATGATCCTGACTCCGCTATAAGTGCAGATATAGCTGGAGGACAAGGGGAGGTTAGTCCTGTCTCCTCTGGTCCACTAGCCAATGTTAGTGCAGCACGCAGAGTGTTTGTTGGAGATGCACAAGAGTTAAGGATCCTATAGCCAAGAGATATGTTTGGCAGGAGAGCAGGATCTTTGTTGATTTCTTCAATTGCAAATATCATCACTTGAGTCCATCGAAAAGCTCTCAGGTCAAATCTGGAAAAGGTTTAGGTGATTGAAATGTGTTATAGAATTATAAAGCTGCTGCTGTAATACATGCATTGGCAAATTTCCAAGTTTGGAGTAGTATGTAAAAAGTCAGATGTAATAAAACTTACCCAGCACACTTCACTCCAGCTGGCTCGCTTTTGAACATGGAAATGCTACTAATCTCTTTGTTGAAAACCGGGAAAATGCCCCCTATCATTATTTCTCCCTGCTGGAACAAGCTTGACATATTAAAGCCACTGAGCAATTCACAGCCAGAAACTGAGTTCTGGTAGAAAACAAACAGAGAAAAAACAACAGCTCTCTGCAGCTCATGCATGTTTGCTTGGCACCTTTTGATAGAAATGATGACACAGCTCTTATTACTGTGTCGGAGAGAGGCAGACCGTCTCTCTTCTTAAAAGGTTGATTCATTCCCCCAGGGCACAGAAGAGTAAGATTACTGCATCGGGGAAATGTGATTGCTATATTGAGGACACACACTTTGCATGTAATCATGAATAAATTTGAACTAAACTAAACTAAATTGGGTAATGTGTATTTAAGGCTCCACAGCACCCCTTAATGCTTGGAAGGCCTAGTTGGGACAAAGTTGCTCTGATATGTACAAAATTTTGTATGCACATTGCTCTAATCAGTTTGGATATATTTCATGTTGATGAAGTATGGCATGTCATGTGTCATGTCTCATCAGCTCCATTCGCTCAGATCTCAGCCATTTTAAATTTTGTATTTTTAATATAAACATATGCAAACTCTCTTTAATTCATCCTTAAGGGTTTATCTTATCCATTTCAAATTTGATTAGTATAGCTCTCTAAACATTTGGGTACTAAACCACAACAGAAAAGTTCATTGCTTGAATTATGATGTCATAGTTAATGTGAGACAAGCCATTTTAGGCCTTCAGGTTAAGACATTTTGTTTAACTCCTCCTACAGGATTCAGCAGATCCATCTAAAATCTGGTAAT
>NW_024670053.1:0-505 GCF_008729295.1 Plectropomus leopardus | reverse complement strand
TTTGTTTGACTCTCCCATCCTCTCACCTCAGGGGGAGTGGAAAGAATCGCATGAGACAGCCATAAGATACGGTCCGTTCCTCGCCTCCTCAGACATCGATTCTGCGAAAGGGCCAGGGCAGTGAAACTCAACTTATTGCCTGTGGGCCAAATATGGCCCCCAATAGGGTGCCGGCTGGCCCCCTAACCATTTTCTATATCACAATAAAAAAAAAGCATCAGCATCGACATAGAGCTTGTTTATTTCTAAAAAATAAAATAAAGTGCCAGTGGAGGATCCCCCACATCCCCCGACAGAGGTCCTGGCTGAGGCCCTAATGTCCTAAATTCCTAGAAATGTCCTAAAATTCGGGAAACGTCCTTGAATCCTTGAAATATCCTGGATCCTAGAAATGTCCTGAAATCTGAGAAATGTTCTAAAAAAAATTGTGGTAACATTAAAAAATCTGACAAATGTCCTAAAGTCTGAAAAATGTCCTAAAATCCCAGATATGTCCTAAAATCCA
>NW_024670052.1:0-563 GCF_008729295.1 Plectropomus leopardus | reverse complement strand
TTAGCCAGCATGTTCTAATGCCAACTGGTCACATGGTGCCGCTCTGTTGGTGACCTTCCGTGTCTACTTTTGATGCGCTAGCTATCCTTTTGCGTCAGCTGATTACGCTCCGAGATGCCACCATTGTGGTGTCGACAAATGCACCTGGTGGGATGAAGCTGGTAAGGATGGTAAGATAATAAGGATTGGGCAACAGAGTCACAGATGGTTTGGTTTAGGCAGAATAGGCAAATGGTATGTATGTTTATTTCCTGCTTAGAGCTCTATGGTGCTGGAAATCCCCTGGCAAATTTCATACCACTTCCTGTGTCCAGTCGACAATGAGGATAACGACCCACCAAGCAAAAACCCATTGGAAAAACATCAGTCGGGCAATAAAATCGGTCATAGTTTAGTTCTTCTGCCCCGAGTCATGAGTTTAACAGGCAATTAGGTCTGTTAGCTGACCCGAGGGTCATCTAGAGAGAAGACAAGAGAAGTTTCAGTTTTCGGTAGGCATTTGAATATCTTCTTATCAGTTGTCTTCATCACCAGTAGAAGGGTTTCCATTGTACCTCATATTA
>NW_024670051.1:0-808 GCF_008729295.1 Plectropomus leopardus | reverse complement strand
TTAATTTAGTCATGAATTGATGACTATCTTCCTCTGTTTATTTGGGGGTCTAGTCACCTCATGTTTCAGCTCCATTTCAGAAGGCAATGATGCGATTTTAAAATGATTATTGATGCCCCTTAAATCATATATTTTTCTGATTTCCATACATGATTCATTTTTTCCTCTTATCCCTCAAATGAAAGAGAGGTGAAGTGAACAATAATTGAGCTGAAGACAACTCCTTACAATATGTGCAATAAAAGCAAGTTCCCAAAAAAAAAAAGATTGACAGAAATCAGCCACCCCAAATGTCTGAGGGTAGAGCTAACATGTGTTGTGTTTTTTTAATTGCACTGCCAGACCTGAGTTTTGCAACAGTGTCAACAGATGGGTGCTAGCAGCTCTTAGCAGTATTGAGAATCGGATTTCATATCTTCGATTATTGTCTTTTTTGCATCAAGACATAATCTTTGAAGACAGATTTGCAGTTGATCTTAATCTTTTATCTTTTTTACCGTGATCTGGGAAAATTTCCTTACGTCATAAATTACGTGTCATCCTTTAGAAAATACTACTACATTGCTACTTTAGTCTTCAAAGTCTGTCTACATAGACCCTTAATAATGTTAAAATGCCCAACTTTACACCAGAAAAGTTGTAATTTGTAATTGGTTTTCTGTTTAACGGAAAAGTGATTTTACAATTAGTGTAATGAATTACTGTTTGCAGGGACAACAAATAACCAAACGATACTCTAATTTTAATCAACCTCATCCAATCTCTGTTCTAAATCGTGTCAGCAACCACATTAGCCATCCAACATTAG
>NW_024670050.1:0-506 GCF_008729295.1 Plectropomus leopardus | reverse complement strand
AAGCTGAACACGGAGAATCTTCGCCTCCTCGTGCTCCAGTGTACCCTATTAATTATTGTATTTAATTATATTGATAAACGCCACCAGATTCAATACTGAATTAAACTGACATGGATTATTTTGATTTAATACAAGCAAAATAACAAATGGCTGTAATTAAAAATTGAATAACCTCAGCTTCCTCCAGTGCTGTCTGAATTTCTGATTTCTCAGTCTCCACAGTCTTCTTGGCTTTCTCCAGCTCATGAATACTCTTTCCAGTCTCACCAATCTGTTCTGTCAGGTCTGAGATCTCCTCTATAGAACATCCAAAGCCAAATACAGTTTGAGTAACTTATAATAGAGTTACTTAGTATACATTATAAGAAGAACCTTTATGATTCTGATAATAGCCTCTCTATGTAGAGTAAGATTGACATACGCTGCAGGTTCTTGTTCTCTCTCTTCAAGGTCTCCAGCTGATCCAGAGCCTCCTCATAAGAGTTCTTCATCTTGAAGAGTTCAGT
>NW_024670049.1:0-312 GCF_008729295.1 Plectropomus leopardus | reverse complement strand
CTCGCCAACCAAAGCTTAAATTTTTTGCTGTTGATTAAATGGCAATCCTCCACAGCCCTAAAAATGGTATTTGGGACTGCCCGAGTTATTTGCCAATATCATCAGAGTCATTGGGATCCGTCCCCTGGAGACAATGAGTGTCTGCACCAAATTTCATGACAATCCATCCGGTGGTTGTTGAGATATTTCAGCCTGAGCTCGAAACCTCTGGATATGCAGGGAGCGAAACCACAAACCCTGGCAGCACACAGTCCGTCCCTGCTCCTCTCAGCCCGCCGGGCCTTCAGACCTGCAGAGTGCACGGTCATACAC
>NW_024670048.1:0-741 GCF_008729295.1 Plectropomus leopardus | reverse complement strand
GAAGAAGGGATGAGTTTTAGACAGATTCTTAGCTGTATCACAGTGAATGATACAGTTGGTCACTTTTATGAAAACACCTTTGTGTCACAACTGCTGAAACTGTCACCATATTCTGAGAGAAGTACGTGACATGGATAATCTGTGAAAAAAATCATGTCCCTCCTCTTCCTACTGCCACTAATGGCATTTGCTAGAATTTACCATAGCGCACCAGAAACAACCAGTCAGAGCCAAGGAGTCTCTAATGCAGCTTCCATGTTGGAAACAGCTAACTGAAGTGCCTAGCAGTGACCTCCAGCCAAAACAGCTTTCTCATTTAACGGCTAAACAGTGCACTTAAACATCTGGGGTGAGAAATAGACAATGTAGTAACAGATTCTTAATCCATATTTCATCACCCTAGATTTACAGTTTGACCAAAGTTAACGCAATAATTGATATGATTGACAGCTGCATTATAGACTCCTTGGCTCTGAATGGTTGTTTTCATTCCCTTGCGGTAAAGCTATTAGAAGTGCTACAAGGCAATACAGTAGGCAAATAAAAGACACAAACTGCAGCTTTAACATAAGGTTGTGTAAAAGGGGGTTCATATCTATATGACAAAAAGTTTCTACTATTGCAAATCTTCCTCCCATTTAATGTGATCACAAAAAAGGAGGGACTGTAGTCATAATAACTTTTATAATACACAGTTGTGTCGTCTCAAATGCTGATTTATCAATACCTATCAATGATGAA
>NW_024670047.1:0-463 GCF_008729295.1 Plectropomus leopardus | reverse complement strand
CATGATCACATTTTAAAACTAATCACGATTGTTGTGAACACCGTTTTCTTGAAAATTTCCCCGTGGTTTTTTTTAAAAATAATGTTCTAAAACAACAGAATCCTGCATTTGACGGGAAACTTCTTGCCAAGTTGCTCATTGCCTTTTTTCTCGTTTTAGAAAAAGAAATGTAAGGAGTGAAAGACATTTGAATGCAGCACAAGAAAAGTGATGTTGATTCAGGTTTCAAAGGGTGAAAATTTAGCGTTCATTTTTAACGCCACTAAAAACGTATTTGAGTCACACCAGAAGACTGAATGCAATGTGGCTGATACATTTTCACCACCTGACCCACCCAAAACATGTGAGGCAGGCGTCATAGCATCGCTCTCGGCCCCTTCACAGAAAAATCTAGACTGTCTGGCTTGACTGGCTGGGCGAAGTAACCAATACGCTGGAGGTAAGAGTCATATTCTTTTTGCAC
>NW_024670046.1:0-922 GCF_008729295.1 Plectropomus leopardus | reverse complement strand
AAAGCCAAATAAACATGGAAATCCAAAATTGTGAAATCCACAAATCTATGTATACGTTATCACGAGGGCTGTCAAATTACTGATTTTTTAAAATCACAATTAATCATAGAATTCCAATAGTTTATTGTGATTTATCACATTTTTTTAATTGCATGTTTTCAATTCCATTAATTTGCATGAAGCCACTTCTGACAAGGTAAAACAATTCTTACCAGACTGCCTTTATTAGGAATCAAATCAAAGAAAAACACTTGGTGGGTTGGGTTACAGTCTTCTTAATGAGCCCACCATCTGAAATTTGACCAATGACAGTTACCACTACAGCATCTCTTGAGGCACAAATATATGCACACCTCTTTAGCAGCATGCCTAATATGTAATGAATTAACTCCGTAAATCAAAGATTCTGATCAAAACATATCCCGAATCTACTATAAAGGCCCCCATGGACAGCAATATCCTTTATTATAATCACCCGGGAATGTTTCTTATCTCTCCATAACTGTGAGGACATTTAAATCTAAAAATGAACACACATACACAAGAACACACCATTGTTTGTCAACTGATACAGATTTAATTCAGATTTGATTGAAATGCATTTGAGTCGTCAGAAGGCGTCTGAGGTTTTAGCCCTGTATGTTTAATAAATAGCCCCAGATCTAAATATAGAGACAATATACATGTTTCAAACAACAACAACAACAACAACAACAACAACAAGAAAAAGTAGGCCTAATAAAACAAAAAAGCCCCAGATCGTACTTATACTTGAATAAATGTAGCCTATTTAGTTACCCACCACTACTGGTAGGTAGTGGTGGGTAACTACCACTACCTACCAGGAAGTACATACATTTAATTTCTTTCAATTCAAATCAATAATTTTCGAATGATATCCATTATAAAGATGTGAAATAAT
>NW_024670045.1:0-499 GCF_008729295.1 Plectropomus leopardus | reverse complement strand
GACTTTTGTGAAGGGGTGTGGGGGATCCTCCACTGGCACTATTTTTTAACAAACAACCTCTATTTTGATGCTGTTTTATGCACTCTGGCACCTTATTTAAAGAAAAAAAAAAAGAAAAAAACAAGAATGGAAAACAAAAAATCAAAATACAAGAAAAGAAGAGAAGAGAAACATAGTGTTTTTTTTAAATGCTATTCTATTATACTTTGGAATTTTCTCCCCATTTTTTATTATTATTTCAAATTATTTCAGATAATTTACTCATCAATTTTTTTTCTTTTCATTTTGCAGGATTTTTTTTTTACCAAGTTGCTCATTATGTTTTTCCTGTTTAAGTTTAAAAATTATGTAACATGATTATGTAACATAACAGATAAAATGATCTATGGAAATATTTGGCCAACAAAGTGCAGTATACATAGCAAATATATTAAATTAAATATAAATAATAACTGTAGCAAGCAAACAAACTTTTAAACATGCCAGGCCAGTATACCGA
>NW_024670044.1:0-212 GCF_008729295.1 Plectropomus leopardus | reverse complement strand
AACAATGCTGGATGCGCATGAAAGTGGTTGTTAGAGGACCTTTTTCTATATAAAAATATAAAAAGCAAACAAATCTGTGCTGAAACGGGCAGAGGAGAGCTCATTATTGTGAGCTCTAGCAGCTCAGGGAGGTCACACCGAGTTACACTGTGATGCGTTCAAGTAAAATGGAGTAAAATGGAGCATTAGGAAATAATGTTCTCATGATGTGT
>NW_024670043.1:0-1947 GCF_008729295.1 Plectropomus leopardus | reverse complement strand
CTGTGGGTACAGGATAAGGTCCAACAGGGAAGGCAGAGGGAGGGAAATCGCTGTAACTCTGGCCCCCAGCAGCCCCAGCTGGATAAGGCCCCACACCCTCATCAGGCTGAAGAGCAGCAAAGCTCGAAGGAACGATGACCAGTGGAAACACCACCTCTGGGTCAAAGGCAAATTTGATGTCCAAATACACCTGGAAAACAAAAATAAGAAGGAATATGGAGAGCTAAAACATGTCTGTATTATAGACTAACTGAATTAAACCCCCATTTGTGGCACTATTAATTAAACTCATTGTACGGTCTGAGAGTAAATTTACTGTGAATGTTTCTTACAGAGACAGAGCACATTTAAGTGAATGGGTGGGCAGAGGCAATTTATTGCTCTCTGTATTACACGTGGGTGCCTCCTTATCCTTACATTTTTCCTTGCTGTAAGACTTTAGGAGCTAAAATAACCCTTTACCTTGCTGATATCTAATGTTTTTAGGCTAGCTTCAGGCATTGGTTGCTTATTGTGTTTGCTGATGTTTCCACCCCCCAGTGGGCGTGGCTTCCAGGGTTGCTTTGTGCTCCTTCTCTATGCTGTGGTACTTAACCACCACTATCTGTGAACTAAAGCAGTTATTTCATGTCTGAGTCGCTGTAACATCACTATTTTGTTGTTACATACCTTGAGGTAATGTTCAACTGAGATGATTTCACAGTTATGGAGAGTGTAGACGCCATCGAGAGGAATCTTTAAATGGCATGACACAGTCTCCTCTGAGTTCTCTGCAATGGTCTCCCCAACCATTTTGCACAGAGTTTTGTCACTGCTGTTAGTGGAGCCCCTGGCATGGTACACTACTTTCTGTTGGAAACTGAATTTTGGCTTCATCTTTTTGGAAGAGGAGTTGCTGATTTGGGCAACAACAGACAGAGTGTCACCTATCAAAACACAAATCATAAAATTTGTATATGCACAGTTCTTTATTGAAAAATGTCACCACACATTAAAAAAATATTATACATGAAACAAACTGCATGTAAGTATGTTTTAGCTGGAGTGACTTTACCTGGAGAGCAAACCTTTCTGTTAACGGTAGCAGACATTTGGACCTGTCCTTTGGAGAAACCCCCCATCTTTTTACCCACCGAACCAGACTGGGGACACTGGAACAAATCATACAAACAAACATTTCACATCAATATGGCTACTCATACAACTGAAATTCAAAGTTCAGGATAAAATACTGTCATCTTGCTGTTAACCCTTGGATGAAGCCAACATTGTCTACGTCAACACCATTAAAAGTGAATTCTATAACATCTCAAAAATGACCCCCCTGACTATGTTTCCACATGTGCTGTAACAGCTTGACTCGGCCTGTCAGCTCAGCAACAGGGATTTGTGTCTTAGCAGGATACCTCTGTGAAGGTGTGTCTACTGATAACTTGGTTAGGCAGTTATTATAATTTATATTGGGGGAGACACATACCCCCAATATTCAAACATGACTTCAAAAAAGATAAGAAATTGATCGAAAAAAGTGTAATGCTATGAAAGGCAACTATGTATCATTACCAAATGTAATCATGATCATAATTAAAATTATCAAATTAAAATTAAAACTAGAATTTCATATGAGTGTGATGATAGCTATGCTGCCAATTGTTGTTGTAATTAAAAATGTCGAAGTGTAATATGTCATTTAAGAAAGAGAAACAAAATTCATAGTGTGTGCTTCCTTTGTGGCCCTCAGTGATGTACTGTTTCCCTTAAATGACACTCAGTAATCAAAACGTTGATAAAACCCTCATAATAATAAGTTTTATTTGTACAGCACCTTTCATAGATAAAATGCAGCTCAAAGTGCATTGCACACAAGATTTAAAACCTAACAATTCATGAGAAACGTGGATGTAAATACCTATATAATTCATAAAAACACACAAATATAGCGTACAT
>NW_024670042.1:0-411 GCF_008729295.1 Plectropomus leopardus | reverse complement strand
GAACATGCAGCTAAAGTGAATTATTTATTAGCTTTTATACAAACTCTTCAAAACACAAGCACTGCACTTGAGACATAAACACAACACGGAATATCTGCTATAATTGGAAATATAAGCCTATATTCTCTTTTACGACGTAAACATGAAAGCTGTATAACAAAATGTCATTATTATCTGTGAGGCCATTATGTGATTATTTGGTGATGGCGGCTGCTTGGTTTTATTACAGACTTTGTCTTTTTCATCAATTTGCGGGGAGCGTCTGTCGCTGCGGCCGCGAGCTAGACCCCGCCGCCTTGACCCCCGGGTCAAAGGTCAGCCGGCCGCTCCGCCATTACTGCGGCACATCAGCCGGCTGCAGACACCAGGCGGACCGGCTCGTTTTTAATCATGGGTAAGTAGCCTGTAGGC
>NW_024670041.1:0-230 GCF_008729295.1 Plectropomus leopardus | reverse complement strand
GCTGATATTTGCCTTGTTAACTGCCATCAGCCTATCAGCAAATAAAATTACAATCACTGATGGATGATGGTTTTTCCATTGTGTCACATCAATTTTGTGCATGTTAAAAAGCTGTGCATGAGATTAACAGCATCCTGTCATCCTGGGGACAATAGAAAATGTGTTTCAGACAGAGATCTTTCCAAAGACACCTTTGGGACGTAAAGACGAAGTAAACTCACTATCAATGC
>NW_024670040.1:0-399 GCF_008729295.1 Plectropomus leopardus | reverse complement strand
GCACTGAAAAAAGGTACTGTTGGGTATTGGTACTGAATTCCAGATACAAGAGAAGGTGCTTGTTAGGTAAACGGTACTCAACTCTGTTACTGGGTTTTTCTGCAGTCGGCTGCAGCAACAATAAAATTCAACTTCAGAACAGAAAGTAAAGAAAACACAAGCATTTAGTGTTGTCAGAAATATTGTTTTATCAGTATATATCAATTATGAATAGTTGAAACGGCTTAAATACTCATTTCCTGCAGTATCACTAAAACAGTTTTAGCTGTGTTGCCTTGCTCTCTCTTATTTCTAACAGTGACTTCAGTGATTTTGCTGACAAAGGTCATCATGTATAATAGTTTTGATATAGTTATCTTTAAATAAAGGATTTAATATTATACCCCAATTTCTCCCTGT
>NW_024670039.1:0-887 GCF_008729295.1 Plectropomus leopardus | reverse complement strand
CAAATCTTATTATTGAATAACCTTAATAACATCCAGTACACAGTACTTTGCAAAAGTCTCTGGCCACCTTAGACTCTGTTATTTTACCAAGGTTATAATGATCTTGCATAGTAATTACTCATTAGTCTCTTTGCTTAAATACAACCAAAACCTACAGGAAGTATGTATACAGTATTAGAAACGTAAATATTCAGAGTAACAAAACTTTAAAAGACTACTTTTTTTTTATCCCAGCTTGCAGTTGAGACATGCTCAATATTGATTGTTTGAACCATCTTTTGTTATGAATGTACATTTCCATTTTTCACAGTAAATATTGACTTCAGTCTGAAGAAGCTATTTTGTTCTGACTTTTTGGGTGTTTTAATAAATTGTACTTGTTCTCTGTATCCTTTGTATCTTAATAAAGAGACAGAGATATAGATATATATACCCTCATCACACCTTTGTTAAAACCTATGTTTTTTTTTTTTTTATAACAAATCTATGGTGGCCTAAACTTTTGCACAGTACTGTGTATTACATTGCCTTGATGAAGTATCGGTTATATATTTGTGGTCTTCCAGCCAAACTGGAGGCGTGGTGGATTGGCCTCCAACCTAGTTTGGGGTTGCCCTTGTCAGCTGAGGTATCGTTCATGATGGATGGGGCTGCTGTGTTTTTTGGAGCTTGTGTTGGTTGTCTTAGGCATTTCTAGATTCACTTTGCTTCATAATATTGACTGTAGAACTAGTGAGCCTCTGTTAGTTTGGCAATCAGCGACTTTGCACTAGAAACATAATAAAATAAAAATGCAGGTAGTGAATTTGATGCAGTGTTCGTGGGAAAACACCACCTGGGTGGATTTATAATAGGCTCAGGTCAGTACAAGGGCAGTTGGCAGAGTA
>NW_024670038.1:0-638 GCF_008729295.1 Plectropomus leopardus | reverse complement strand
GTCCTCGGAGGGGCTCAGGAAGCCGCTGGCCGGGGACAGCAGGAGGGTGACGACCAGGGCGCTGCAGCTCAGCATCATGGCGAAGGCATCTGTCAGTCAGTCACCGCCTGGACGACACCAGACAGCCTGAGGAGAGGACGAGAGGCGTCAAAAAGCACCGAAACCACGAGAAAACACTGTGGTAAGAATAACTCATTCAGCGATATATTACTTTATATGTTAAACATTCGACAAATTTAAATTAAAAAAGCAACCTAAATGTCTTGTTTTGTTCAATTAACAAGCTTGAAAAGCTACTCTGTTTACGAGGTTTCTGTGACTTAAATTAGGATCAAGTTTTAATGTTTTTACCCTTTGAAACCTGCAAATATTGGCATGATTTCTTTCAAATTCATGACCCGGAAATTAGCAAGAAAAGATTAAAAAGCACCAGAACATTACATGAAAATAGGTTTGAAAAAACAAAACAAAAAAAACAGGGAAATGACCTGGAAAAGTGCTTAAAAATTAATAACTCTTATCTATGTGTATAGTTTTTATAGCCTGATTTTGAAAAACGCATTTTGTGTGCAGAGCGGTATCAGTGTGAGAATTTTACACTGCACAAAAAAATTATAATGTATAAAATCAATGTTGCT
>NW_024670037.1:0-902 GCF_008729295.1 Plectropomus leopardus | reverse complement strand
CAACTTTTTTCTTTTAAAATTACAACAATTTTCGAAATCTCAAATATTAAAAAAAACATACTGTAAAAAGAGTGTATTAACTGAATCAGTCCAGCACTCAACTGATTTTCATAATGAGATCTTACATAATTCTTAGAAAGAATATTCAAGTAGTTTCCCCTATAGATAAAATGTGCACATGCAAGTTTCTCATCTAATGATTTGTCTCATTTCTTAATAATAGGCTAAATCTTAGTTGAGCAGCCATAGGCTGTACTGATGATAGATTTATACCACAATTTCACCACTATGCAGACTGTGTGTATTGGACTTCATTTATAGGCTTTCAGCAAAGTCATTGAGGACCCCCTTAGCCAGCACTTGGTCCTCATCGACTTTCCATGCGGCTGCATGTAAACAAAGCAGAACCATGTTTCAGACTGTGGAAAACTCCACGCATCGTTGCCCCATCAGACCAACAGGAGCTGCTCTGGAGAGCAATCAGTGCTGACTAAACCCGTCATATTGATGGATCTATCAGCCACTGGCTGAGGTCCCAGAAGCCCCTGGCTTTGTGGTTGGGCCATATTGTCAGCTCAGTTTGAGATCCAGCACCAGGAATCCTAATCCTTCGCCCGTGCTGAACCACCTACTGACAACTTTAATTACTACCTCAAGACTCCAAAAGAGAGGTTTCCAACACTCTTTTATACCAGGGTCAGCCAGGTCAACAAATGCACATATTATTGTCACGTTAGGGATAATTTTATTAGCAGGTTAATGTAGCTGCAAATCAACATTTCATCTGGACAGTCTAATCTTAATTCTCACCTTATGTCAACTATTGGTTGAGTTCAAGTCAATACTAATGCTCTTATACTTACTTAACAACCATAACCTTTACACTGTTAACTGCTACCACT
>NW_024670036.1:0-485 GCF_008729295.1 Plectropomus leopardus | reverse complement strand
TATAAAAAACAAACGATAAATTACTTGAAAAAGTGCTTAAAATAATGATAACTCTGAGACATAAATTTCAAAATAAAATAATAATAATTAATATAGTTTTCTGAATATTTTTCCCTAGCTTATTTTCAATCATTTTCTAAATATACCATTTTTTGGGGTAAATTGCAGGTTGTTTTTTACCGAGTTGCTCATTGCCTTTTTCTCTGTTTTTGAAAGAAACCTAACCAATTTGCTCAGTGTTCAAAGGTTAAAATAAGAACAAGAAAAGTGGTGTCAATCCAGGTTTCAAAGAGTTAAAGCTGATACTGACTGGGGCACTAAAAGGCCTAAATTACACTTTCTTTAATGCTGGGACCATTCAGCTGCCGCTCCACTGACCTTTACTGGTTTTACAGTGACACAAATAAACCTGGCTTTGCTTCAGTCACAAACGCCACGAGTTTTTAAATGTTAAAAGTATGAAGAAGCCATTCTCTGCGATGAAA
>NW_024670035.1:0-759 GCF_008729295.1 Plectropomus leopardus | reverse complement strand
TACTAAAACAGTCACACACAGAGTCCTGTTCAACCTCTATCTGTGGATATGTTGGTACAGTGGTTGTTTTTGCAAAACACAGAGTAATGCATTGTTATTGATTGGTACTGCTAATGACATGTTGGTTATTCCGACTTGTTGCACGTGACCGTGATCAACTTGGGTGTGACGTCATTCCTAGCTTCAACCTATGACTTCCGAGGTGAATGAAACATAGCAGAAGATATCAGTATGTGCAACTGTGTGATTTTCTATATGTTCATACGTGGTGTGGACATGTTAATGTGTCCATTATGACTAACAGATTATCCTTCTTATATGTGTGCATACACGTGTGCAGCTGCTATGATGTGATGTTTTATTTTGGGAAAGATAATCACCGATTCCCCAATTGTCATTGGATTTTCAGTCCTTTCTGCGTATGCCAGCTACATGCAAGATGCATGTAAATACCATGGATCTATTATTAGATTTTTCGTAACTACTCCAATCCTGCACAGGAGGACCAATCTCTTTGGACAATCTCTTTTACTGCCCATTGTCCGTACAGGCAGGAAGACAGCACCCTGTCAAAGCATCGTGAAGACAATCTCCTAATCCAATTCAGAAATAGGCTGTTCTCTAATAAAACAATGGAATTACATGAGTGCGAGTGAACACAAGAGATGGGAAGAGACGGACTGAAATAGAGACAGATACCGAGAACTCTTTGAGAGAAAGACAGAGTGACAGAAACGGGGAAAAAGAAAAGAGTTAGAG
>NW_024670034.1:0-841 GCF_008729295.1 Plectropomus leopardus | reverse complement strand
TTTTACATCCAGGTGTTTACTCAGTCACTGAGCAGAGGTTACAGCATGGTAGTGCCATATTAAACACCTCTCATCTCCTCTTTCTTTTCTTCTCCTCTCCTTTCTACTGAACTGTTTGTTTGTCACTGACCTTCATGCAAGCAACAACAGGTAGGTCTACCTTCCCCCTCCTTGCCTGACACCTCCTACTTCCAGCGTCCATCATTATCAGTCCTTCATTCCTCTGTTCACAGAGACGGGCGTGCCCAGTGCACCAATTTCCCGTCTGCCAGACCGGTTTCGTGGCAGCCAGATACTGTCAAAGCTCGTTTCAGAGCACCGAGCTCCATTATGGCTCAAATAACACCAGCTGAGCTGTCAGGGCCACGAACCAAAATGTCTTCCTCCCCACAGAGAAAGACAGAAACCTAAGAAAAAAGAAATAAAAAGGGTGAAAGGCTGATTTTTTTAATGTACAATTAAATTCTATTCACATACAAAATACTTGTAGGCAGTATAGAGTGTGTGAGGTATGTCATGTCGTGCCATCTCGTGAGATATGTACTCGGTTAGTTCAATCACCAAAAAATCAGTGCTGAGGAAGCTACTTTGAAAACATATAAGCTACCAATTACTTCACACTGAAAGCAATTGGACTACAGTATAGACACCTTTTGGGAAAAAAGTAGTTTGGCTGACTAAAGCTACTTAGCAAAAGTAGTTCAAACTACTTAAAAAATTATCTAGACAGTTACAACAAAATATAATACAAAAAGTTACATGCCAGCAAAAAATACTGCTCACCTGTTTGGTGCAAAAAAAGTGCCAGCTTGTTTAGAGGTCACAAAAAAAACAAAAAAAA
>NW_024670033.1:0-448 GCF_008729295.1 Plectropomus leopardus | reverse complement strand
AGAACAGAGCATATTTACCGTACGGCGGTGAACAATAACATAAACCACCAGAAACTGTTTCTGCTAAAGAGCTCAATGGCTAAAGAGAAACAGCAGTCGGCTTCTTTATGGATTAGCGCACAACTTGAGCAATATTTTTGAAATGTCGAGAAAACACAAGATAACTGTGTTTCCACTGAGTGATGTAACGCGACTTCTGCTCTTACGATAACATTTCGAGAAGTATGCCAATGGATGTTCACAACATTAGCAGGTTTGTTTTTTATTGCAGCCACTGTACTAACCATTTTTATTCCCAAATGAAGGCGAGGCAAGCCCATTATACGTGGGAGTGGCCACATATGAGGGACTTCTGAGAGGTAATAGCCCACAGTCTTAACAGAGGAATCGTGGATTTTAAACTTCTGGATGATTGGCTCAACTTTTGAAGAGTTATGCGATGCAATAA
>NW_024670032.1:0-1028 GCF_008729295.1 Plectropomus leopardus | reverse complement strand
GGCAGAGCTGGCTGCAAATGGCCTCCACCAGGCGGCTGGCGCTGGGCTAAGTTGCAGGGCCCGAGGCCTGTCCGAGAAGGCAGCTGAAAGAGTCACGGAGAGGACAGCGTGGGTTAAACAGCAGAACTTTGTGAGAAGAGACAGTAAAATTTGAAATGAGTCTTACCGTTCGACACTCTCCTTGCCAGGACAGAAGGTGTTTTTCCCCTTGGCTGCCTTGAACCGCCCCTTGTGTTGCCTCTCCCGGTACCTGGGAGGGTTGACAACCCGCTTTTTGTCGCGCTCTGGCAGGCGATGCCAGAGCGCGATGAGTTTGTCTACCCTCGAGTCAGGAAGCCCCTGAAGGCTCCGCCCCTCCACCAGGACCTGGGCCAGCTTCAGGACCCGCTGGTACCCTGGCTGGCCATCAGGCCCGTCAATGTTCTCCTCCTGAGAAGAAACACAAGAGGGGGAAGAGAAAGGAGGAGTGTCTTTAAAAATTTACACACTTTATTGTTACTATGATTATAGTTAAAACTCTTATCATCAATCTTATCGTCGTTATCATCATCATCAGCAGCAGCAGTAGTTTGTGGTCAGTGAACTCACCTCAGGGTCTGAAGAGGGCTGCTGGGGAGTAGGAGCCTGAACCTCAGGGGCCCCGGGCAGCCGGACGGGATGGCTCAGACTGAGGTGCGTCAGCTGGATCACCGGACCGGGCTGCTGCCACTGTGCTGGTGGAGGGGATCTCGGCCTCCAAGACGGTCGGGTCCTCAACGTCCTCCATGATCCCCTCGTTGTCCTCGAGGGACTCGATGGCAGCAGCCTCATCTGGAGTGTCAGGGTCCAAGCTGACATCCTCAAGCACTTTTCCTGTCTGCTGGTACAGGTACTCAACCCCGATGAGCTCCCCTGTCACACCGCAGAGGCAGACAGCAAAAGACTCAGTAAATACTTCTTTGCTCACAGTTACCATGTTGAAATAAAGTAGTGCACATCACATGTACTCAGCAGGCTTGGTGAAGTCCTTAACCATCTGAAGGCCAAGC
>NW_024670031.1:0-670 GCF_008729295.1 Plectropomus leopardus | reverse complement strand
CTCCAGCATGAGAATCAGTTGTTTGTAGAACCTATCCACTCCACACCTACCTTATAAGTACACTTGCACTCCTTATATTACATTCCGAGTTCGACATCATCTTCTTGTATGTTTATACTCACCGCTCTGTAGAAGAATCCTTTATGTGCAGGCATGTGGTGTTCTTCTATGCTGTATCATTACAAAGTTGCACCGCTAACTACCGGCCTGGCATGCAACCTACAGCATTTTCAGTTGTCTTTGCGGATCCGTGTACATAAGGATCGATTTCACAATTATATCATATGAATGCAGATTTTTTTTTAAACACAAAGGAAAGAATTTTACGTTTTTAGCAGGGCTTTTCTCGTCTAAACCTGGCCTCAGTTTTGAAAAATAATTCCTGCAAAGACCAAACCCCTGGCTAGCCACAGCACATTCAGATGAAGGGGGAAGATAAACACAAGCGGTGCAAATGTGTTTCTAGCCTCTGCAGTATCTCCCACGCACCTCCCTCTGACGCATGGACCAGCCAATTAACAACCAGAGCTGTCTAATTGATGTGACTTTGCTCTGACTTCCCTGGGAGGGGAGTCAGCTTGTGAAGGTGGGGCTTTACACAGAGGTGACTGACTCCGGTGCTTCCAGCCTCTGGATGTGAAACACAGCATACTGAGGTGAAATATGACAG
>NW_024670030.1:0-237 GCF_008729295.1 Plectropomus leopardus | reverse complement strand
ATGGGTACGAAATGGGTGTACAAGGGTTGTAGTATCAGAATGGCAGGGAAGGAATTCAGAATTGAGGGGAGTTTACATTTACCATACAGGTGATTTTGCATGTTTTAGCCCATTAACAAAATTGTTTTTGCTATACATTTTGCTAACCATATTCCATCATACCACAACTTTAGCCACACAATCTGCATGACTATAGGGATAGCAATGTATACCAGTCTGCTCCTTTTGTCCATTCTG
>NW_024670029.1:0-730 GCF_008729295.1 Plectropomus leopardus | reverse complement strand
CAAGAGGCATCATGTTCTTGGGTTCTCCATTCGTCTATCTGTCCAACTGTCTTACCATCTAACTGTCTGACCGTCTATCCATCTATGCATCTATCCGTCCCATTTTTGTGAACAGGATGTCTCAGTTACGCCTTTAGGGAATTTCTTAAAACTTAGTACAAACAATCACTTAGACTCAACAATATTCTTATTAGATTTTGGTGGCTAAAGATCAAAGATTAAAGGTCACCATGACCCTGTCCATCACAGTCTTGTGAACGCAGTATCTCAACAATACTTTAAAGGAATTTCTTCAAGTTTGGCACAAACGTCCACTTGGACTCAATGATGAACTAATTTGGATTTTACTGGTCAAAGATCATTCTGACCCTGTCCATTTCATCCTGGGAAATGCTGTATCTCAAGAACACTTTAAAGAGATTTTTTTTTCTTCAAATTGGCACTATCTGTCTATCTATCTATCCATATCTATCTATCTATATGTCTATCTAGCTATCTCTGTTTAATCTATGATATCCAGATGTCATCTGTGTGCATTCATACATGAAAACTAGAATCTGTTCTTCCATCCAATAGCAATGAAATTTTTTTGCATGTGCTATGAAATGAACTGATTCAATTCATATTTCAAAGAAATGTAAAACAATAGAAAAGTCATCTGCTGTGTTTTAAACCAGGTCC
This sequence comes from Plectropomus leopardus, assembly GCF_008729295.1. Lineage (NCBI taxonomy): Eukaryota > Metazoa > Chordata > Actinopteri > Perciformes > Serranidae > Plectropomus > Plectropomus leopardus. The sequence goes on along the minus strand of NW_024670029.1, from coordinate 49 downwards.
AACAGGTCAGTGAGATGATTGATCACAAAGAACCTGTGCTGGATCTGAT
>NW_024670028.1:0-441 GCF_008729295.1 Plectropomus leopardus | reverse complement strand
TAAAACTGCATGAGACAAGCATAAAGTGGGCGTGTCTGTAAAGAAAAAACCCATTTCTTTCTGATATGTTGCGGTGAGAAGTCAAGGGACCCCTGTGAAAATGGCCATGACAGTTTTTCCCTCCCAGAGACCGAAATATTTTGCCCCAAAAGATATAATGAAATAAATCAGGGCTGGGTAACACACCCCCATACTTGATAGGTATAGACTAAAATAATAAAATAATAATAGTGTTAGACTGTATTTAAATATGGAAAACTTTTTGTTCAGCTGACTTGTGTTTGTTTTTAGTTTTTTCTCAAATAAGGTCTGTGAAAATAAGATATCATATTTGTAACATTATTTAAAACATCCAGCCTCACAAATGATTGCATTCATTGACACAATACTTCATCACTTGCTTCACAGGCATTAAAAATATCCAAATGTCTGGAATTAAAA
>NW_024670027.1:0-541 GCF_008729295.1 Plectropomus leopardus | reverse complement strand
GGTATTACATCGTTAGACTGTTAATATGAAACAATGTTTGGTAAGTTGCTTTTGAAATGTGACAGGTTACAGATTACTAGCCTGTTTAAAATGTAATATGTATGTAACTAGTCTATTTTAATTACTTTGTCAAATGAATGTTGACCTAAGTGCTATAAAAACTAAAGTAAATGGCACACAAATAGTTTAAATTTAAATAGCCACAATAACCACAATAAATGGCAGTAGAACTTACAAAGCAATATTATATGTATTAAACCCTAAAACAGATTAAAACTGGAAAGATTAATTACATACATAAAGGACTGTAAGATACTAAAATATTAATTACATTTGATTTATTTTTGAGGACAGATGTTTTTCCCTGGGCAGTAAAGCTGAAAAGTCCTAAAAACACTGATTATTACTGTCAAACTTTTATGAAAAGTTCCTCAACATTATGAGTAATATAGAATGTTATATGCTTTTTACCAAAAAAAGAATATATTCCATTGTAACTCCTTTATAATCACCAAAATTCTGATAAGTAACTGTAATTCAA
>NW_024670026.1:0-673 GCF_008729295.1 Plectropomus leopardus | reverse complement strand
TATGCTATTGTGTGGGATAGAAAGATGGAGCAACGCAGGGACAGAGGAGGGTGGAGAGGTAAATCTCTTACAGCTGCTTCGTCTCACTATACTCAATCCCAGCAGGCCAGTGCGAGGGGAGTGTACAGTTTTACAGATCTGTAACATCTGTATCTGTGTGCGTGAGGAGAAAATGGTTACTAATGCCATCAAGGTCTCATTTACATCCCGTGGCGAGACCGTGCTGGGCGCAAAACTGGATGCTTCATCACAGCCTCTCTCTGCTATAGTGTTTAAAATGCTCAGAGCACAATGTAACACATGATTGCCCACTGCATCTCCCGCCTCCTTTGTCTTTCTCTTCTGTCTTTCACTCTGTGTCTCTATTTAATGTTTCATTTCACAAAAAATCACAATTCAGCTTCAATTTCAACTCAATTCCAAGAATAAATGTTGGCATTATATGTTTTGACACGCCACCTTATATTTGTATGTTATTGTATAGCAGGTACAATTAAACTTTTCTTTAAATTTCAACAACATTGTGTTTAATGTGTGTTGATATTTAGCCACAAAAAATCCCACTTGCTTATGGTTAGGAAAAGGTCATGTTTTAGCTTAAAATATCCAGTTTTGGGAGCACAATCCCAGCAGGAAATGCTATGTCACTGTATAAAAACAACTGCTTTATGTA
>NW_024670025.1:0-674 GCF_008729295.1 Plectropomus leopardus | reverse complement strand
GTCCTGGTAATCTATGTTTTCTGGTTGTTGAATAATTTTATTGTCCACACTTCCAAACCTTGATGGCAACATGATCGCTCCTCCTGCAACTCAGGCAGCGTCACACTGCAGCCAGCTCTGATCGCTGTATTAGTCATTCGTAATCGGCAGCAGGAACAGGACAGCACCTCACATTTCATCATCTCCTTATTCAGTGTAAAGCGCACGCTTTCTCTCAGGCTCTTGCCAGAGTCCTCTGTTCTACTACTGAAATACTGAAAGAGGGTTTGTAGTTTGAATCAGAGGGTTTGTTGTTTGAATCAGATGGTTTGTAGTTTGAATCAGAGTCTGTATTTTGAATCAGAAGGTTTGTAGTTTGAATCAGATAGTCTGTAGTTTGAATCAGAAGGTTTGTAGTTTGAATCAGATGGTTTGCAGTTTGAATCAGAGTCTGTAGTTTGAATCAGTGTCTGTAGTTTGAATCAGATGGTTTGTAGTTTGAATCAGAGTCTGTAGTTTGAATCAGAGTCTGTAGTTTGAATCAGAGTCTGTAGTTTGAATCAGAGAGTCTGTAGTTTGAATCAGAGTCTGTAGTTTGAATCAGAGTCTGTAGTTTGAATCAGATGGTTTGTAGTTTGAATCAGAGTCTGTAGTTTGAATCAGAGAGTCTGTAGAACACTTGCCAACTTTACCTT
>NW_024670024.1:0-925 GCF_008729295.1 Plectropomus leopardus | reverse complement strand
AGCGTCCTCGATGTCTCTGGAGGTGGACGGATGATTTTCCAGGACGGTTTCAGAGAAAAAAAAAAGGTACTTTGTCTCTCAAACTGCTGCAGAGACAGAAAGCATTCATCAGGGCGATCGTGCTCAGCCCACGCCGGCGTTCGTTTGGCTCGCCGTGTTCTCGCTCCGTCTGTATTGGCAGATTTTCCCGCCTGACTGATGGAGCAGGTGAACTAACATTTATTCAAACTTTCTCTTCGGGGTTTGTCAGAACGAGTCCGGCGTCTCTTCACCTGCTCAGACTTTACCGACTGTCTTCGCACATTCAGCCGCCTCCTGTTCTCCGCAAACGTCAGCTTTCAGCTCTCCGCACTTTGTTCTTCACGTTTTTATCACTTTCTCTTCTTCGTTTGACCTCCTCTCTCTGCACGCCGCCATTCCTCGGTGATGTCATGTCGCCATGCTCGATAAATACGCCCCGAAACTTCCTGTGAAAACCTCGGCTGCTTTTAGATTCTGGTTTCATTCAGACAGATTACACGACGTGATGTTGGACGGACGCTGGACGCAACGATCCACAGCCTGATGTCAGCGTCTCTAAAGTGACGCAGGATCTGAGCCGGCTGTGTCACTGTGGATGGTGGACAGTGGACGGTGGACGGTGGACAGTGGACGGTGGACGGTTGACAGTGGACGGTGGACGGTGGATGGTGGACGGTGGACAGTGGACAGTGGATGGTGGACAGTGGACGGTGGACGGTGGACAGTGGACGGTGGACGGTTGACAGTGGACGGTGGACTGTGGACGGTGGACAGTGGACGGTGGACGGTTGACAGTGGACGGTGGACGGTGGATGGTGGACGGTGGACAGTGGACAGTGGATGGTGGACAGTGGACGGTGGACGGTGGACAGTGGACGGTGGACGGTTGACAGTGGACGGTGGA
>NW_024670023.1:0-394 GCF_008729295.1 Plectropomus leopardus | reverse complement strand
ACCCAGTTTTGCAAATGCAGCTCAGTCCTGCAAAAGGAGGAAAACCAGTAGAAAGTTATTGGAGGACAGAGGATGTTGTACATGGGACAGAGGATGTACAGTGTTAATTAATTAATTAACAAATTAACTCTCTCACCCACCAAAATATTATTAGAGTAGAGCAAAAGGCAATGCAAGAAGGAGCTAGAACCAAGTGATGGGGATGTGGAAAATTCAAGATCTTAGAGCTCTAACTGATTAGAGTAACACTGATGTTTCTTAAAAAAATAAATAAAATTTGTAAATTGATGAAAGATACAAAGGTATATTTAAAGATAAAGGCTCACATTTCTGTACACTGCACACTTTAGGTCAACTTAATTATTTAGAGTTAAAATATCTGCACTGCAACTCT
>NW_024670022.1:0-232 GCF_008729295.1 Plectropomus leopardus | reverse complement strand
TAAGCTCTCCCTCTCCTCCCAGTGTGCCACATTTCTCCTTTTTTTTATCAAATCTTAAGCAGTTTTGCTAAAAATGAGAGATTGCACACACATATATTCAACCTGAAGGGAAAAAAAGTGGTACAGGAGGATCGCATCATGTGCAAGACAGCTGACCATACGTACAAATATAGACTACATTAAAGATTTACGCAAAGATTGGTGCTTGTTTTGCAAAATTCAAGCTATGAGA
>NW_024670021.1:0-1132 GCF_008729295.1 Plectropomus leopardus | reverse complement strand
TACTGCTTTTGTTTGTTTGTACTTTTGCTTAAAGAGTGCTTTACAAATAAAGTTTATAATTATTGTTATTTTTATTAGTAACAACACCTGCACCTGACTGCCTGCTTTTAACTTGTTTGTTTGTTTTTTTGTTTGTTTGTTTGTTTGTCAAAGCGTCTGGTCTCCAGCTGAGCTTCCTGTGTTTCCAGCACGCTGTCGTTATGGCGGCTGCCACAGCCTGTGGTGAGTACAGTCTGATTTAAAGCAGGGTTAAACATTAACCCTTCAAAACCTGGATCAGTTTTTCTTGTGCGGCGTTCAGACGCCTTTAACGAGCTGTTTGACCCTTTAAAACCTGAAAAAAAGTGGTTTGATTTCTTTCAAAAACATGAGGAATAAAAGCAGTGACCAACCTGGCAAGAAATGTACCACAAATTGCAAGAAATAAGTAAAATGTGACAAAGAAAATTGCCCCAAATTATTCCTCTAAAATGGGAAAAAATGTCGAAAAAACTGTGTATAATTATAATAATTTTATAAATAAAGTTTTGTTACAAAAAAATGAATAAATACATATATATTTTACATCTTTTTTTGCTTTTTTTCCCAGGTAATTTTCTTCTGACTTTTTAAAAACCTTTTTAAAGAAACTTTTGTTTGTAATTTCTTCTTAAGTTGGTTGCTTTTAAAAAAAAAAAAAAAAAAATCTTTTTGAATGAAATCAAGCAAATTTTCTCAGGTTTCAAAGGGTTAATCAAATTGTTCAAAGTTTTATAGTAAACTGGAAGTATTTGGATCCACCGAGTTTCCCTCTGAGCAAACAAAAGGTTTCTCTTCCCCAAATATATTTCCATACAGTTTCTTTTAAACACTTTCTCTTTAACACTGAATAGTGTTAAACCACTGCAACGGCGAAACCAAGACCACGATCAGGGCGAGCCAAGGTTGCAGCCAAGATCCAGGAAAACTAGAAAACAAGGGAGTAGGAATGCTCCAGAGATACCATACCTGTCTAAAAGTATCTGAAGTATTTGTCTAACAGTATCTATAGTATTTATCAAATTGTATTTACAGTATGTATTTAACAGTGTATGAGGTACATATCCAACAGCATATACAGTATACATGTTACAGTATAAAGTACATATTTATC
>NW_024670020.1:0-341 GCF_008729295.1 Plectropomus leopardus | reverse complement strand
TAATTCAACTCCATCTGGGGGCTTTTGAAACGATAGCGACAGTATTACGTTACAATCCAATTTTAAGGGCTCACTTTGCTTCCTTTCCCTCTGTCTTCTTTTAATATTTCTCTCACCTTAACTCCTATTTTACTGCCTTTCCTCAAAGGGACAGCTCTCATCAAAATCAAAAATGTATACTTTTCTCCTTATTTGTAGTGCTTTTCACCAGTCTAGATTGTTTTGTTTTGAGTCGTTAAGTGTTGGAAATATTGGCTTTAGAAATGTTTAGAAATTATTTAATTTAATAATTCACCAAATGCTTCTCCCAATAATACACAGATCAGGATAAAGGAACATTT
>NW_024670019.1:0-891 GCF_008729295.1 Plectropomus leopardus | reverse complement strand
AGAAAAGTAAGGCTTACAGTATTGATTTAATCTACTGATACGATGACAATCATCATTGCCTTTTTTTAGAAATAAGACAGCAGAGGCAACTGAATTATCCAAGAGCATTATCTTGTCATGATCTGGAGCATTGAGGAATAAGAATATTACTGAAAATGTCATAGCTTAACATTTCCTTGGAGTAATAATATTTTTTTAAGTGAGTAACAAGAAATTGGTATAAAGAGGTGCGTTAATGCTTGCCTGGGGCTTGAGAATCTACATATCTACTAGTGGTTGTTGTTTCCAGGCTATATATGCTTGACTAAGCTAGCCAGTGGCTAGATGTAGCTTCATATCTACCATAAAGACATGAGAATTAGATCAATCTTCTCATCCATGTCTTGGCAAGAAAGCAAAATGGAAGTACATTCAAACATCATCCTGTCATCACATCTGCTACCGAATATTGGCAAAAATGAGGTGAAATCACAAAATTATTAATGAGAATGTAATAGCCAGTGGCGTAGTGGTAGTTGATGAGGTGGCCATACTATGAGGTAGATTGGTTACTGAAGAGGAAGGGGCTCTCTTTTTGGCTGATGGGCGGGCATACTGTTAACAGCCTGAAGAGATGGGTATAAGCTAGCTTTTAGGTATTTTACGCAAGTATTTACTGTACCTTTTATGTTACTTTATACTCGTACTGGGGAAATATTCATTTTTTTATTGCACTACATATATTCGCCAGCTACAATCACCATAGGTGCTATTCAGATCAAAGTTTGACATGTTTTAGATTGTAAATGGTATATAAAATAGTACAGATTAGTTTTACTTTGCCTAGTTACATCATAAAACCCTTTATATACAGTAACGTAATGGTAATAATAATCTCAGAACATAACGCTG
>NW_024670018.1:0-623 GCF_008729295.1 Plectropomus leopardus | reverse complement strand
TAAACTGTTTGTGTGAGTTGGTTTGAGAACAAATTGTGTTTAGCTGGACTCACAAGGACTGGAGACAGATTTGTTTTTGGCACTTCCCTCTCCAAATCTGAAACCCTGTAGGAAAAGGTCGCCCAAACAAAGTAATGGATGGCTTGTTTACAAGTGCTGGTTTCCAGTATGAATCTAAATGCACCAGATAAAAAAGAGGAAACCTCTCTAGGAAATGAATCTGTAAGTGTAATCACTTAACCCTTCGTCAAAGTTCTAGTACTGCTTTCAGATGCCTTTCACAAGCATTTTGAACCCTGAGAAAATTGAGCAATGTGATTTCTTTCAAAAAACATCTGCAAAAGGCAACGAGCAACTTGGTAGTGAATGTTTCACACACTGAAAGAAATTAGTAGATTTAAAAAAATATTTTAAAAAAGCAAGGGAACAATGTATAGGAAAAAACAGGACAGAAAACTGTGGAAAACTATATTTAAAATTATCATAATTGCATAATTAAAACGTGAAAAATGTTACAAAATTATTTTAAAAGTTTAAGCACTGTAGGATATTGTCCTTAATTAGGTTTTTAACCATTTTTCTTGTAATTCAATAATCATAATCATTCATTTAAAAAAAATTAT
>NW_024670017.1:0-706 GCF_008729295.1 Plectropomus leopardus | reverse complement strand
TTTGTTTGTTTGTTTGTTTGTTTTAGTGAATTTCATGTACAATAGATACAATACAATAGATACAACAGAATAAGGCCAGAAAAACCTGCGGTAATGGGTCACAAGCAGGTATTGACAGTAGTTTGACATTTTTAGTTAATTAATTTTTTTCTTTTACAAACATTTAATCTTATGCTTAGCTAGGGGAGCCAGCCACTGGCTCATATTCACCATACAAACAAAAGAGTGCATTATACTACCCATTTAACGCTCAGAAAGAAAGTTAACAAGCGTTTTTACATATTTATATTCTGAATAGGTCGGTTTCCACTGACTCTTTATACAACTTGGCTGTATGACCAGTCTCCAAACAACATTTAGGCTAATAATTAGTGTTCAGAGTTTTAAATTCTTCTCTAACATTATGAAATGATCACATTTCTGCTCCAAAAATACCTGGTTGGGTTTAAGCAACAAAACCATGTGGTTAAGTTTCAGAAAAACATCATGGTTTGGCATTAAATAAGTAGTTTTGTCAGTAACGTAACATTATATATGACACATCACACTCGTAAAGCATGCTACACTCACTAGCATACTAGGCTCATTATTATTTAAAAAAGTCAACCTTGACTTTGGGGTCTCGAATACTGTTTTCTGAGGTGGAAGTCCTGTGTTTATGTGACCCATCCAGCACTCCTCTTGCCCACTCTATAATACAGGCTTC
>NW_024670016.1:0-348 GCF_008729295.1 Plectropomus leopardus | reverse complement strand
CAATGCTGCTTTTCTGCCTCCCATCAGTCACCCCTCTCCACACACACACACACACGGATTAAACACTATAGATCAAGGGTACTCAACTTATGGCCCACAAGCCAAATCTGGGCCCCGATAGAGGTCCTAGCTAAGCCTCTAATGTTCTTAATTACAGGAAACGTCCTAAAATCCCAGAAATGACCACAAATTCTAGAAACATCCCGAACTTCAAGAAACTGAAATTCATCCTAGAAATGTCCTAAAATCCTAGAAATGTCCTCACATCCTAGAAATGTCCTCACATCCTAGAAATGTCCTAAAATCCTAAATGTGTCCTACAATCCTAGAAATGTCCTAAAATCCTAA
>NW_024670015.1:0-730 GCF_008729295.1 Plectropomus leopardus | reverse complement strand
CGGCGGGTAACTGTGACTTCATAACCACATGTATGAATGCAGTCAGCCTAAAGAAAACATCAACAAGGTTTCCACAAAAACGCCTAATTGTTTAGAGGGAATTCCCAAAAAACAAGCGCTTGGTCATGATGCAGATTATAAGTTAAAACGTGTACACAGGGACGTGACTCATCTCTACCACTGGTGTATGTTTATGACACGTGACATGTTCTCTCTTTTAACTTCAAAATAAGAGAGCATCCCATCCCTGCAAGCTCAGCAACATGGGAGCTGAGCTCTGTCTGGATGACGTGTCTGTAGCCAACAATGATACAACAGAACAATGTGTCTATTTACTACACACCCCAGTGTATATTCCTGGGGGTCCTGGCAAAATCAAAAAACTGTATGACATGGACGCGTCTTCTCAGCTATTTTGCAAAAGTTTGTTGAATTCTAAAAACTGAAAATGATTACTTAATCTAAAACTGATTACCAATGTTCACTTGCAGGGAACTCAAAGCCCAGTCTCTTGTGTGAAAGTCCTTTGCTTAACCCACTCATCCACCTCAGCTTAATCTCTTAATAGATTGTGATGCTCTTTATACTTCGTCACTTGACTTTCTTGCAGCCCATTTTTGAGTTTTTTTCTTGTAAGTTTTGCACTTTAATCACAAACTATATCCAAGATTGGCTAGTACTAACCCTAACCATGAACTTTTTGTCCTTACCCTAACTGCGTCCAACTTTG
>NW_024670014.1:0-555 GCF_008729295.1 Plectropomus leopardus | reverse complement strand
TAAACAGAGTGTGCAAAAATCAATCAATGGTTTAACACTTTAATGGGATTAGTGTGCATATTATCCAAAAGCATATTTAAATGTAATGCATTTAAAGTCCTCTTAAGTCTTTGTGAGGAAATTTTAGACGAGGTTCTGATCCATATGAGGGAGCAGGATAAGGGAGGAAATGGTTTGCACAGACCACTGTGTTATGAATTGCATATGAGATTGTAGAGTTGGTAAAGTTTGTGCATTCGCAAATGTGTGCATGCATCCATACATGCATACAGGCGGTGGAAACTTGCACATTAACCCTTTGAAACCTGCATCGACATCAGTTTTCTTGTGCTGCCTTCAGTTGCCTTTCACAAGCATTTAATCCTTTGAAACAAATTGTGAACAAATTGGTTTGATTTCTTTCAAAACATGGCAAAAAGGCAACCAGCAACTTGGCATGAAATGTCCTGCAAATTGCACACACACAAAAAAGTGAAAGGTGACAAGACACTGTATTATCAGTAACTTGGAAAAAATGTTAACAAAAATATATTAATGATTATTATAACTATACAT
>NW_024670013.1:0-306 GCF_008729295.1 Plectropomus leopardus | reverse complement strand
TTTAAATCACCAATACGAATGCTGTAATACCTATAACATTTGCAAAATAAATGTATTCAGGAAATTGTTGGTTCAAAAAATAAATAAATACAGGGCAGAAGGAGGGGGGCATTAGTACAAGAAAAACCAGAGAATTTCCAAGATAAAAATGGGTAATTTACAAGAAAAAAAATTAATATATTTGAGATTCAAGCTTAAAACAATGAGGAAAAAATCTGAATATTCTCTGGGATTAAAGTGATGAATATGCAAGAAAAATGTGATTTTATCTAGATTAAAATGGTAAATTTAAGAGAAAAAAAGATG
>NW_024670012.1:0-652 GCF_008729295.1 Plectropomus leopardus | reverse complement strand
CTGTCAGTCTTCCATGTCTGAATTCCTTGCCGTCTCTTTTGTTCCTCATCGCTCGTTCCATACCAGAGAGTTCTGGGTTATATAATGAAGTTGCTGCTGTCTTATGTGAATTAATGAGCCAACTTGTTTGCAGGAAAAGAGATGGAGAGAGTAGGGAAATACAGAAATATGAAAGCAACAAACTCTGATCCCTGGAGACTCTCTCATATTCCTACCTGCATATGTTAATGGTCTGCCTCTGCAGTACGCTGAGGACCAAACTTCAGTGGCAGTCTTTGTCGGGAAAGTAGTCGACAGTGCACATTAAAACATGACTCGCACAGTGCATAAGGAAGATTAAAAATGCACAAAGAAAAACAAATCAAAGAAATGAAGCAAAGCAACACACACTATTATGTTATGTTTGGGTTAACTGTGTCGTCATTATCCTCAAGTCACCTCTTCACTAGGTATTCTCAGTTGATTTCAGTGTATGGCAGGAATATTTCAAACATTCTCATCCCAACTTCTCAAATACAGCCACTTTGTTAGTGGACCGACGTCCAAATATGACGTTTTAGGTACCCTCCTTAGTATGTTTGCTTGTCACTTTATGCTTATTATATGCACTTTGTCTTTTCGGAATTCAATTTGGTTTTCACAGGGAATGTAC
>NW_024670011.1:0-546 GCF_008729295.1 Plectropomus leopardus | reverse complement strand
CCTCGGAGATGGAGGAGGGCTTCAGCGAGAGGTACAGTTAGGATCCTAACGTCTCCACAGATTCATCACGATGAACTGGTGGTCAAAAAGAGCAGCGATAAAGTCATAGTGATTTGTTCATATGCCTCAAAGATTAATGTGAAGACTGATAGAGGCACTTTAAAACCTTATTCCACGCTTTTACTGCTCTCTGTCTTTTTATTTGTATTTGTTTAAAAACAGCCAAATCTGCAGTGTCTAAGAGGGAATAAATCATAGGCTTTATGGTGCACATTTAGGTGAAATTGACCCCAACCATGAGTCATTCATTTGAGTTTTTAGTAAAATGCCTTAAATAAAGTCTGTGGTTTACACAGGCTAAAGATACTGAGACGTATGTTTTATAACCTAAAATACGTCCGTGTAGCCCCGGTTTTTGACCTTTTGATGTTTTACACGTCTTAAAAAAGGCAGTTGCTAAATGGGACCGCAGTGTTTGTCGTTAGACGTCATCACAGCAACGCAGAAATTCATTAAACCCAATCGCCTTTACAGCTTTACAGATCC
>NW_024670010.1:0-1037 GCF_008729295.1 Plectropomus leopardus | reverse complement strand
GTGTTGATGTTGGTGGTGATGATGTCAGTGGCGGTGTTTGTGCTGATGTGGTGTTTGTGCTGATGTCAGTGGTGATGTTTGTGCTGATGTCGGTGTTGATGTTGGTGGTGATGATGTCAGTGGCGGTGTTTGTGCTGATGTGGTGTTGGTGCCTCACAGCGTGTCTGCGGGCTGGAAGCGGCTCTCCTCTCCATCCAGGATGCCGTGGTACATGCCGATCTCCTGCTCCAGTCGTTGCTTGTTGCTAAGCAATGTGTCGTAGTCGCGACGCTGCTGTTCGATCTCGCCACGCACGTCTGCAAGCTCCGCCTCCAGCTTTGCCACCACTGAGCCCAGATTCTGAAGCTCCATGTCGTGCCAGTGACGGGCGTCACCCAGCGAGTTCTCCAGACCACGCCTCTGCAGGACCACAAGAATTGATCCAGTGATCAGGTCATTGATTCAATGATTGGGTCATTGATCCAGTGATCGGGTCATTGATCGCTATGTGTGACTCACCAGCGCTCTGATGGACTCGGTCTCGGCCTGCAGGCTCTGGATCTTGCAGCCGGTCTCGTTGCACTCAGCCTTCAGTGCCTCCACCTGCTCCTCCTCAGGACTCAGTCTGCTCACACACTGCGCCTCCTGCAGCCACACACACACACCGTCAGGACACACCTGAGACAAACCTGTGAGGACACCTGCGTAGGTGAGACGACCTCACCTTGCACTCCAGGTAGCTGTCGGTCTCAGCCCGGTTCCTCTCCGTCACCTTTTCCCAGTGGCTCCTGATGTAGGCCAGGATCTGGTCCAGGCTGGTTTCTATGGGAGCGTCAGGTTCGTCCACCTCACGTCCCGCCATCTGACTGTAGAGGACTCGTACGTCCTGTGAGGACAGATAAACGGACACAGACACAGACAGACAAAGAGCACTGTCAGCTGTTAGATCCCCCTGTTTCAAAGTCTGAGTTTTCAGGACAGGTTCCATCCAAAGTTTTGGTGATTTTTCTTTAAAAGAGTACAAAAAAGAAATAATGAAAGAAAGATATATATAAAGA
>NW_024670009.1:0-853 GCF_008729295.1 Plectropomus leopardus | reverse complement strand
AGAGCATTAGTATTGACTTGAACTCAACCAATAGTTGACATAAGGTGAGAATTAAGACTAGACTGTCCAAATGAAATGTTGATTTGCAGCTACATTAACCTGCTAATAAAATTATCCCTAACGTGACAATAATATGTGCATTTGTTGACCCGGCTGACCCTGGTATAAAAGAGTGTTGGAAACCTCTCTTTTGGAGTCTTGAGGTAGTAATTAAAGTTGTCAGTAGGTGGTTCAGCACGGGCGAAGGATTAGGATTCCTGGTGCTGGATCTCAAACTGAGCTGACAATATGGCCCAACCACAAAGCCAGGGGCTTCTGGGACCTCAGCCAGTGGCTGATAGATCCATCAATATGACGGGTTTAGTCAGCACTGATTGCTCTCCAGAGCAGCTCCTGTTGGTCTGATGGGGCAACGATGCATGGAGTTTTCCACAGTCTGAAACATGGTTCTGCTTTGTTTACATGCAGCTGCATGGAAAGTCGATGAGGACCAAGTGCTGGCTAAGGGGGTCCTCAATGACTTTGCTGAAAGCCTATAAATGAAGTCCAATACACACAGTCTGCATAGTGGTGAAATTGTGGTATAAATCTATCATCAGTACAGCCTATGGCTGCTCAACTAAGATTTAGCCTATTATTAAGAAATGAGACAAATCATTAGATGAGAAACTTGCATGTGCACATTTTATCTATAGGGGAAACTACTTGAATATTCTTTGTAAGAATTATGTAAGATCTCATTATGAAAATCAGTTGAGTGTTGGACTGATTCAGTTAATACACTCTTTTTACAGTATGTTTTTTTTATATTTGAGATTTCGAAAATTGTTGTAATTTTAAAAGAAAAAAGTTG
>NW_024670008.1:0-398 GCF_008729295.1 Plectropomus leopardus | reverse complement strand
CCGGAGCGGCAGTTTAGGTGACAGGTGTGGCTCTGCCTCCAGGCGACGAGGTGCATTGATGTGAGTGAGTCACCCGACTCCTCTGCCAAATTTTCAAAGTATGGCTCTGAGATTAAGGAGTGGAAAACAACAAGCAACAAAAGACAAAAGAAGAAATCATCAAAAATTTAGCAAGAAATTTGCAAAATGAACAAGAAACTTACCTGGAAATTTTTTTAAGAAACCAGAAGAAAAAAAAAGAAAGAACAAACAAAAAGATTTAAAAAATTTAAAAAATTAAAAACTTTTTCCCCTTCAGTATTAACTTGTCAATAACTTGTTTGTTTCCCCAAACAAACAAGTTAATGACCTGGAAAAAAAGTTTAAAAATTACAATAATTCTGTAACAAAAAAAGAAA
>NW_024670007.1:0-460 GCF_008729295.1 Plectropomus leopardus | reverse complement strand
TTATTTTTTAAATAAGTCCAAACTTTTGAAACATCCTGTTGCATCAGCCAAGAGTATTTTTTTTCTTTTATCGAAACTTCCCTGCCCCAGTTTTTTTTTAATTTTTTTGCTACTTTTTCCATTGAACGCCAAGCGAGGGCAGGACAGCACGCCACCTGTTTAGGTTTTATTTACTTCCTGCGTGACCTCTGACATTACATGATGGACCGACCCATTTAAAGTTTTGGGGGGAGGTGACAACGGGAGGTACCACTGCACCTGACTTACACTGGTAGACTATTTACATTTTTCCAGTGCGTTACCTCCTAATTTGGGCTGTCCCAGTATTAAGTGGGCCTACTGACAGATTTTTCTGTTTTTTTTTCTTATTTATTTTCTTATTTTTAAATACAGAATACAATCCAGTTAGGAACAGCAGTTTACATATGAAACATTACAAGCCAGAAACATATAAACATAT
>NW_024670006.1:0-402 GCF_008729295.1 Plectropomus leopardus | reverse complement strand
GACTCTGAGGAGGTGCGCAGGAAGATTGTGATGACTCACAATCTGACAGTCCATCATCTGCAACCTGCATCTTTTCGACTTTTTAGATCTATTAGCAACATAGCATGTAAAAGCACACAAAAGGCGAAATAAATCTGTAATTACTGTTGTTCTTGTTATTAACATGGACCAGCAGTTTTCCTGTGATCAAATGTGGTGAACAAGTTAAATTAATTCAATTCTTACTGTGAGTTGATAAATGATCAGGAAACTGCAGAGTAAAGTTGGGGGAGATTAACATAGAACAAAGTAAATTTACCCTACTGTTAAACTAAAAAATAGAGAAGATTTTAGCATGTGCAGGATGATGATGCACAAACCAACACACTGCTTGGAGACAAATTGGTAGAGTAGCTCATTTTG
>NW_024670005.1:0-563 GCF_008729295.1 Plectropomus leopardus | reverse complement strand
AGCTGGGGAAATGAAACAGCTTTTTAATGAGTCATTAATACAAAGTCCCAGATAATGATCAGCAAAAACTGCAGTCCGCATGTCTGTGTTTTATTCTGACAAAAAAACTCCAGGGTTTCCCACATATTGATTATTTGTGGCGACCCGCCACGATTAAAACATCTGCCGTCACGCATTGATTTTAGAATTCTGAAGACGACCATTAATAAGGAGCGCTATTGGAATATATATTCCACTCAGTTATTCATTCACCACACTCCCAGAGCGCAGAGCGTACTCTGTGCACAGACTGAGCAGTAGAGTACCATACACAGTGAAAGTGAAAGTTAATACCCGGGGTCTAAAAGATTACTTTCACTCGCCTCTTCAGCAGCTTCTCCTTTCATTTGACCAGATCCAAAGAGCAATTGTCCACGGCGCAACTCAAAGAGCATAAACTGCTGCTGAGGAAAAAATAACTTATGACAAGTTTCGCTTGTGCTGCTTTCGCTGACCCACAGAGACGTCGATTTTAAAGAGGGGACACAGACTGATTAAAAAAGGGATGGACACACAGACACAGA
>NW_024670004.1:0-821 GCF_008729295.1 Plectropomus leopardus | reverse complement strand
CTGAATTGAGCTTGAAGGCATCAAGAAGTAATTCAGTGCAACCTCTGTGAGCAGTTCCAGCTAACGTTGACTAGCTCTGCTCCAGCACGGATTTGTTGTTCACAATGTAGCATCATCTAAGTAAAATAGGTCCTCTAAGCCCTCGATAGTTAATTTACTGCATCCTTTCGACCCAATGGCGTCCTAGGGATGATCTTTTTGTCCAAAACATGTTTTCTATTGTCCCCAAGATGACAGGACAACGTTAATCTCGAGCCCCTCTTTTAAGCCAACACAAAAATGATGCAACACCACAGAAAAACGTTGGCCACTGCCATTGGTGAATGCCAGTTCATTTGCCCAGAGGCCAATGTGCAGCGGATACGTCACTGCATCCATAAATATCGCTCATTATTCTGGGGTTTGTGCCTTTTTTGTGTCTATTACCTTGTTGTGCGTAAGTCTTCTTCTCTTGTTTGTCCTCAGTGGACTCGTACACATCACTATAAGCCCGGGCCAGTCGCCATAGAAACTCCCTGCTGTCTCCATACTGTGGACGCAGAGTCAGACAAACACAAGTCAGCACCATCATACTGTTTGGGATCGTTATTCAGTAAAGTGATTTCAATTGTCACTAATCAATCGAACGCTGAGAATCTGATTTGCAAAATTAGTGTTTGTTTCGGCTGCTCTTATAAACTCACTTTAATCATTTATCACTTTCATCATATCACGTTCTTTTCATGTGCATGAGGATTAGGGGGTGTGTGCATGTGTTTGTGTGCATGTGTATGTATATTTGTTTTCGGGGGTTGGATTATTTTCTGTATGTTTTCTTATTC
>NW_024670003.1:0-430 GCF_008729295.1 Plectropomus leopardus | reverse complement strand
CTAAAGTTGGACGTTTTTGTGGGTTTGTGAACTCAGCGCAGGCTGAGCCGTGAGGTGGTTATTGATCTGTCGATCCAGTCAGAGCTTATTAGATTGATGAATGAGAGGGAAAAGCATATCACTAGCAAACTTTGAGACCCAGTTTCACTTTTACTTCGCCTGACATTCTGCTGCTTCGTCTGTGCCCAGAATACACTCTGTGCTCCCCCTGCAATAAATAACAGAATGGTAGCCTATATAGACATACTCCATTAGCGCTCCTGATGAAAGGTCCAAAAAAAAAAAAAAATTAAATCAATAGGTGGCAGTCGACGTTTTACTCCCGGAGGGCTGCCACAAATAAATAAATGTGTGTGAAACCCTGGCGTAACTGGTAAAGTACCGTATATGAGCAGGAAGTGGCCAAATTCAAAATTCAGTTTCTGACTAA
>NW_024670002.1:0-407 GCF_008729295.1 Plectropomus leopardus | reverse complement strand
AACATTTACTGATAATCAAGGATGTTTATATTGGATGAACAGAATTAGAACATTAACAGGTGGTATGCCGTGTCTCAAAAGTGTGCAATTAGGAAATAAAAATTAATGAGCTGCCACTGAAAATAATTGCATTCGCTGGTTAATTATTTGTCTCACCTTTAAAACCTTGAATGCGCTACCATGGGGAGTCTCTCAATCAAAACAAGTACAAGAGAAAGAGCAAAGCCATCATTGCAGGCAGTTTCTTCCTATTCTGATTCCCTCAGTGTTCATTGTTCTGGAGGTCTTTACCCAGAGCTGTATTATCCACAGAGCCCCCCTTTTCTCCAGCACAAATGGAACCGGTGATATAAACCGGTAAAAACACTGAACAAAGCGGCGTCGTGTTACAAATCGGTGTTTCTCCT
>NW_024670001.1:0-645 GCF_008729295.1 Plectropomus leopardus | reverse complement strand
ACACAAATATGTTGTCAGTTAGACAGTAACAGTCTAAAAAATAAAATGTATATAATTGTTTATATTTACCATTTGTATGTCGTGATCCTCATCAGCAAGAGTCAGCGGCAAAACAACAATAAACATTTTATTTGTACGGGGGAACATCTTCATCGCCAGCAGAGCCAGTTAGTAAATCAAGCTTTTGCCAAATCCACTCAGAAAAACAGCGAAAACAAAAAACGGTCTTTTGCCTCTTAGAAACTCTGCGAGTGCATCCTCTTTTCCTTGTTTGATTGTTGCTAGCACATCTATTACTGATTTAACTTCTGTTATTGCTGTGTTTAGCTTTCTTTAGCATTCTGCTGAGCAGCCTGCATGCAACCTGTGACGCAGTCCCTGATCGGCCAGACTGGATTTTGTGCTCTGAAAAATGTTTGGGGTGTCAGAGAGTCCAGACTGATGCAGAGAGTGAAACAGAATGTTAAAGTTATACCTTTGAAACCTCATCAACACTTTCCTTGTGCTGCTTTAAGATGCCTTTGCAAGAATTTAAACCTTCAAAATTTAAGCGAATTGTTTTGCTTTCTTTCTAAAACAACAAAACACTGAAACAACTTTGCAAGAAATGCTTCACACATTGCAAGAAATAAGTAGATTTGAAAA
>NW_024670000.1:0-638 GCF_008729295.1 Plectropomus leopardus | reverse complement strand
TCTCTCTGGTTCTCCGGGTCTCCCTCTTATCTGTGCTCCCCTCTGTGTGTCTTTCTCTTTTTCTCTCTCAGTGGTGGTCTTCCGTGAGCTTATAATCATTCGCAGCGGCTCTCCATCGCTGCGTCGCTGCTGTGGCAGGTGGTGGAGGAGTCTGCGGTGAGAAATAAGAGGAAGAGGTGGAGGTGGAAGAGGGAGAGGAGGAGAGCCCAGGCTGAGGAGGCAGGCAGCGCAGGGACGGCTACGATGGAAACGCCTCCCTGTGCTGCCTTCACGTGCTCCTCGTAAAGCCCCCAGCTCTGCCTGAAAGACATTTTGTTCAATTCCTTTTTAAATATTGTGGGGGGGAAATTAGTTGCAATAACATAATTTTGTGAGGAATCAGTTGGTTCATAATTATGATATTTAAGCATATAACACTGAGGGAAAATGTGTTTGACCAATTTAATTTTTTATTAGTAATTAATCAAAACGTGTGTTCGATAATGTGGAAAACTTAGTTGGAACAAATCAACTTGTCAGTTATCTACCTAGTTATCAACTTAAAAAAAATGTGTTCATAAATATAGTAATTAAGTATTTAATAACCATATTTATGACCACATTTTTAAGTTGATTCCCCATAAATTGTTTTATTTTAA
>NW_024669999.1:0-1031 GCF_008729295.1 Plectropomus leopardus | reverse complement strand
TCCCACCATTCTTGTTGTTTTCTCTCCCAGTTCTCTCGTTCTTTTCTCATCTCTTCTCTGCTCTCCTCCAGCTTTCTGTCAGTTGTTTCCTTTGATTCGGACTCTAACTTTATTTTTTCCTCCAAAGCTTCAACTTTTTGTTCCCACTCCTGTCGCTGAATTTCTTCCTCTTGTTTTTTCTTCCTGTCTTCTTCTTCTCTCATTTCTTGCTCTTTCTTTCTCTCCTCATGCTCCTTTTTTATCCTCTCCTGCTTTTCTTGAATCAGTTTTTCCCTCAGTTTTCTCTCCTTTTCAACTTCTGCTCTCTGTTTCTCCTCCAACTCTTTTCTCTCTTTTTCCTCTTGTTCTCTTCTGATTCGGTCCTCTTCGTTTCTCTTTTTTGTCTCTCTCTCTCTCTCCTGTTCGTACTCTTCTTGAAGTTTTCTAAGTCTTGTTTGTTCCTCTTGTCGTCTTTGTTCATCTTCTTGATTTCTTTTCTCCCACCATTCTTGTTGTTTTCTCTCCCAGTTCTCTCGTTCTTTTCTCATCTCTTCTCTGCTCTCCTCCAGCTTTCTTTCCTTTGATTCAGACTCGAACTTTAATTTTTGCTCCAAAGCTAAAACTTTTTGTTCCCAATCCTGTCGCTGAATTTCTTCTTCCAGTTTTCTCTTCCTGTCTTCTTCTTCTCTCATTTCTTGTTCTTTCTTTCTCTCCTCACGTTCCTTCTTGAGGTTTTCCTCCTTTTCTTCAAGTAGCTTTTCTCTCAGTTTTCTCTCCTCTTGAATTTCTGCTCTCTGTTCATCCATTTTTCTTTTCATCTCTTGCATTTCTTCCTCATGTTTTCTTCCCAGTTCCTCCCTCTCTCTCTGCATCTCCTCCTCCTTCTCCTTTAGGATCCTCTCTACTTCTTTCTTTATAGCTGCTTCGGCCTCTTGCAGCATCTCATTAGTGTAGCAGCTGCCTCCATTTGTCTTCACCATGGAGTTAATCTTGGTTATCAGCTCTCTGACTTGTGTCCGGTTGTGTTTATCATAGTTATTGAACACATGGTA
>NW_024669998.1:0-379 GCF_008729295.1 Plectropomus leopardus | reverse complement strand
GGCGGGGTGGACACTGTGGAAAGTCTTTCATGACTGTGCCTTCATAGCGAACTGTGTGGTAATATCGACACTCTCAGTTTGGACAGACAGACAAGAAAAGCAATACAACTTGGTTCCAAAAGTCATACAATAACACAAACCAACCAGGAGTGGAAGAACAGACTCAAAGGGTGTAAAATAACTTTCTGTCAATGGAGTCTAGTTGCTTTAAGGAGAGCATAATGTAACAGGGTCAGTTTCCTGTTGTAAAGGGCTATCTGACAGCAAGGTTAAGCGATGAACATTGTATTACTTTAGCACATACATACACACACACATATATATATATTACCTCACAGCTTTAATGCTATTCAAATGTTTTGTTGAGAATATTTTTGTT
>NW_024669997.1:0-245 GCF_008729295.1 Plectropomus leopardus | reverse complement strand
TTTATTAGAAATTTATTGACCAGAGTTGGAAAAAAATATTAGATGCACGGCTTAAAAAAAAACAACAAACATTAGGCTGATTCTTATTTTTTAATGATATAAATAGCTTATATATTTCGATCTGGTGCTATTTATATAACAATGTGGGCTGAAGCGTTGGACAACCAGGCCTAACAACGCTGCTGCTGGGCAATAAAACTGAAAAATGTCTGAAAATATGCCAGAAGAAGGTATTCCTGCAAAAC
>NW_024669996.1:0-505 GCF_008729295.1 Plectropomus leopardus | reverse complement strand
TTCCCACACATGCTACTTGGTAACCATTCTCATGCACTCACATGCATGTTGGAGTTCACTATGTGGCCCAAAGATACTCCCACGCTTTTGATTAGAGAGCGACCTGCTCTACTTCCTGAGCCACAGCCACACAGGGAGAAAAAAAATGAAGAAACATATGTGACAGTAAATTAAGTATTTTGCTGTCACCTCATGTGGAAGGTTATCCACAGAATCACTGCAACAATTTCATCACACATAACATTCTGGGACTTTCCCAAAACTTTCAGTGGTTTTTACTTTTTTTTTTTTACTAATTCCACAACTTTTCCTGTTTTTTTATGACAGTCGAAACCTTGATAAAGTGACCTAATCTTGCAACTCATCTACATTTTTAAAAGTTTATCAGGCTGAATGGATCAAATCCTGATAGCAAAATGAGTCATTTGTGGGGGTTGTGATGCTAAAAATAAAATAAATAAAACAAAATAAAATACATTAAAATATAGCAAGTTGTTTGAAAATA
>NW_024669995.1:0-925 GCF_008729295.1 Plectropomus leopardus | reverse complement strand
ATTATTGCTTTAATACTTTTTTACATATTGGGTTTTGATACGATCAGGAGGAATAGAAAAAGAGAAGCATTTGGTAAATATTTTCCAATCATATTTCCCCATACTTATTCTTTTTTTTCAAGCCAATGTCAATAAAACAGAAAGGTTAAGACAGGAAGTCGAAGGTTGCTTCCATCTTTTCTCTCATCACCTTTAAATTGTGACTTGAAGAGCACATTTACTTTGCAAGTATTAAGATCCTTTACTGATGAACATACCAACACCACGCTGTAAAAATACTCCACTAAAGGTTAAAGTCCTGCATTCAAAACTTTTTTCAAGAGTGTTAAAGGCAAAATGTACTTACAGTGTCAATCGCAAAAATATTGACTGTGCAGTAAAATGTTCTCTGTCAGTGTTTTACTGCTGCATTAATGTGTGTTGCATTTTACTGCTGGAGATGTTCAAGGTTGTGCTTGCTCATTTTAACTGCTTTATCTACTGTTGGGTAGCTTCATTTACAGCAATGCATTATATTCTATAAGATCACCATGCTTGAAGCATCTGTTTTGTAAGAACCACCAGTTAACTTTCATAGTGTCAGGAAAACAGCCGTTTTCAGCTTTGTGACAATTCATTTTCCAGCAGATCCAAGAAGGTTTTTAAATACTTTATTTAGTTTAAAATGTAGGAGAATTTTCTAAACACATAATGGAATACTTCATCAATGTGTCAGCACATCTGGAGATACGTGGTTTTCAGGGGATGAAAGATTGAAATCTTAACCCTTTGAAACCTGGAGTGACATCACTTTCCCTGTGCTGCTTTCAGTTGCCCTCCACAAGTATTTTAACATTTAAACCCTGAGCAAATTGGTGCAATTTTTTAAAAAACATGGAATAAAAGGCAATTAGCAACTTAGTAAGAAATGTTCCAAGAAGTGCAA
>NW_024669994.1:0-626 GCF_008729295.1 Plectropomus leopardus | reverse complement strand
ATACATATGACAATAAACTTCTTGAATTTGTTTTGTTTGCATGTGTGATATTAGGGCATATCATTTACTTTATCGATGATATTTGAAACAGGTGGCATAATGAGATGCTGTAATCAGTGAATGACTGCCAAGTAGTCAGGAGGGTAAATGATAAATTATGATTTTTTAGCAGTAACAGATAATCTTCAATATTATTTTTTTCTGTATTCTTTGAAAGCATTATACAGTTTTAGCTCACCCCATGTTAACCTGAACAGATGGGAGTTTCCAGCTCATCAAGCTGAGAAGGTAAAAGGTCAGTGTCTGCCTTAGGGTGCTGTCACACGAGCAAAATAAACACCGACGAATATTCAACTCTCGTTCAATTTAATGAGAGCAAAGGGGAAAATAAATGATTACCCTCCGGCTGCAAGGCAAATTTGCACCTTTGCATCACATTAAGTTCAACTGTAGTGAACTTTGACCCGTGAACTCACAGCCTCAACCAATAACATTAGAGTTAGTGTGAAGTAGACGCCTAACCAACTAATATTATATGACACTGGCCATAATAAAATGATGCATGAGGAAACATGAGGAAATTGGTTATACTTATTAAATATTGACAAGAAAATGAGGGGAATGTA
>NW_024669993.1:0-841 GCF_008729295.1 Plectropomus leopardus | reverse complement strand
CTGAGGCAGATGATCAGGCAATGAGCAGGAGGGCACAGATATGCAAAAGACAGACTTATAACCTTGTTTTGTGTGATGAGGCATCTTTTTGTCCCCCCCCCCCCTTTTGTCTTTTTGACATCATTTTGCATGTTTTTGGTCATTTTGTGTCTATTTGTAGTTGTTTCCCCATTTTTTGTAGTTATTTTGTCCAATCAGCTGAGAGATAGGTGTTTACCATCATGCCCTGAAAACAGCTGGAGAGCAACTGTGGCACCTGGCTCTAAAATCTGTAGCCGCCTGGAGATTATCGTTGTCTACTTTTGCATCCCGTCAGAGCGAGTCAGGATGAGGTCGGATGTTGATCACCGGCAACTGATTCTGCGCGGGACTGGCTCAACTCGGACAAGCCCATTGACTCCACCTCTCATGACATCACAATATACACTTTCTATTCAAGAAACTGGGGAAAAGGGATACAGCTTTCATTTTAAATAAAACCTTTCCAGAAATGTTTTTGTTATTATCATGAGTTTTTGCAAACTAGCACCTCTGTAGAAACGAGTTATGGCAACTTTTAGAGATCAGGATCCCTAGCAAGAGCCTCCAAAAGCTCCAGTACATCCAAAACAGCGCGGATAGGATCCTGATGAGAGTGCACAAATATGAGCATATCACATCAATCCTGCAATCCCTACACTGGCTTCCTATTCCACTCAGAATAGAGTCCAAACTCTCCCTCACACATCACGCAGTGCATTCACAGCAACACCCCCTCCTATCTCAAAGAACTACTCACCCCTCAGACCACCACAAGAAACCTCCGCTCCACCAACACCAACCGCCTCCATCCCCCCAGAAC
>NW_024669992.1:0-491 GCF_008729295.1 Plectropomus leopardus | reverse complement strand
GGACGAAGTCGGGAGCAAGGGGAAGATCGACAAGTCAAAGCAGAAGGCGTTCATCACCATCACGGCCATTATGGCGGTGCTGCTGGTGAGGTTTGGTGGGAATCTGGTTTGCATGTCTCTTGTTTCCGCGGATGTGTTGCGTTTGTACGACAGTTGTGTGGTTCGGATAACGGGAGTCTGGTTCTGTCTGCCCAGCAGCTACGTGCTGCCACTGCTGTTTCTGCACCGAGCAGAAAAACTGCCCTTTTTTAAATACAACAAATAAGAGATTAGCACCGGAAAATTGGAAACTGGGCAGAAAGAGCACATAGTATAAGATTCAGACGGTCATGAAAAACAACATGGTCTGTCGTACATTTGAAAATTCAATAATAATTTCTTTTTTTACCATTTCTGGCTGCGTGCCTGCGGGTTTTGAAAAATCACTGAAAACTTTAAAAAAAGAATTGAATTTTTTTTCTTTAAAAATTGCCAAAGATTTTTAAATTAAA
>NW_024669991.1:0-411 GCF_008729295.1 Plectropomus leopardus | reverse complement strand
AATGCTGAGCATGTATGTATGCATGTGTGTAGGCTGTTAACACAACGGCAATGTTCAATATGATGTTTTAATGATTTAAGGGTGTGAGATAAAGTCCTCAGTTCTTGGATAAAGTGTTTGCAGGATTTGAAGTTGTGTAACTATCATTGTTTTGCAATTGCAACAGTCTGGGAACTACTGTTTCTCTGTCTTGAGTGAAATTCAAACTTTTTGGCTTGTGCTTTCTTATAGCAATCCTTAAACACAGGTTTGCTGTAAGTCACTTCAGCCTAAGTGTTTTTTTTCTGCTCAAATTGTTGCTTTTGAATCATTTTAAGAAACCTGGAAGTGTAGAACAATCCACATTTTATAAAGTGATGAAATTTTTTAATCCGTTCTATTCCATGAAACATCTCACACCTTTTCGGTGGC
>NW_024669990.1:0-650 GCF_008729295.1 Plectropomus leopardus | reverse complement strand
TCCCATCTCTCCTTCTCCTGTGCAGTGTTATTCAAATTCATGCTCAGAAATATTTGGTAACAGTAGCTTATTAATTTCTTATCCCATTTTTTTGTTTGTACTTTAATCAATAATTCTTCAATTTGCGTTGGTTTAGTAACTTTGTCCCAGTCTTGGTGTTTTAATAAGAAGTCCCTCAACTGTAAGTATCTGAAGAAATCTGCGCTTGGTATTTTAAATTCCTCCGCCAGCTGTGCAAATGATTTAAAATTACCAGCATTGTGGAGTTGATGTAAGTTGGTAAGTCCGTATTTAGACCATTTCCTAAAGCCCGTATCTAATTCAGAGGCCACAAAATCAGTCATATAGCCAATATTTGTAAGTGCTGAAATTATTTTAGGCAGCCCAAATGTAGATTTTATTGTCTTCCAAATTTTTAATGTAATTTTGGTCCAGTCACCCATATTTATTCTGCTTGGATGGACATCTAGGAAAGGCAAGGCCTGTAGAGGTCTTTCGCATAAACTCTTTTCAATATTGAGCCAGCGTGTATATGACAAATCCTGGAGCCATATTATTAGCGGTTTTAATTGCGCAGCCCAGAAGTAGTATCTCAGATTAGGCAGTTTGAGCCCTCCCTTTGCTTTAGATAACTGTAACACTTTTAGTCT
>NW_024669989.1:0-383 GCF_008729295.1 Plectropomus leopardus | reverse complement strand
GCAAGAACGCATTTGTCTGCCTTATGTTCACAATGCCCTGAAACTCATTCTCAATATTGTCTGCTCTTACTGGAGCACTCTCTGCTAGAGTCGTAGTGCTCTGCTCGCTGAAAACACTGTACCTCTTGTAGCATTTCACCAATAAAAGCTACTACTACTAATGATACTGTCAAATGAAATTAGCCCATGCACATGGGCTCATTGTACTCATCTTGTTGTTTTTGGGAATGTCATGTCTAAGCCATGTGTTTACAGTTTAACAGTATAAAAACATATGTTACTACCATATATAAATTTTCTGGAAAGGATGTGCTCTAAAAATTGACAAAGATGTACTTTTATAAACTTTTTTTTATCAAGGTTATAAACACTTTTTACCACAA
>NW_024669988.1:0-2067 GCF_008729295.1 Plectropomus leopardus | reverse complement strand
TTGTTTGTTGATTGTGTGCTGGTTGTTGATTGTTGGTTGGTTGTTTTCTGATTGTTGATTGTTGTTTGTTTGCTTGTTGTTAGTTTGCTGGTTGTTGGTTGTTTGTTTGTTGATTGTGTGCTGGTTGTTGATTGTTGGTTGGTTGTTTGCTTGTGTGCTGGTTGTTTACTGCGGACAGTCTGGACTGACCCACCTGCGCAGGCCTCTGTAGATGTGCTGGAACAGGCCGGTTGGAGGGTTGATGGAGTTGGGGACAGCTGGTGTGGACGAATAGAAACGGTCCAGTTCTCTGGGGGGGTCGGGACGTGTCTGTCTGGAGTTTGGATTTCTTTGATTGGACGCAGGATGGACGGGAGGCACCGGCACCGACAGTGACGGTGACGGTGCGGCGGGCTGAGTGTCGGAGAGGCTTCTCTCCACAGCGATCTGCAGCAGCTCCTCATCAGTCAGCTGACTGTAAACGCTGTAATCATCCAGATTCAGCTGAGCAGCCGCCATGTTGGATCTACATAGGAAGAAGAAGTGATGCGTCAGAGGAAGAGGAGGAGGAGGTGTGTGTGTGACGTTGAGCAGCAGTGGATCTCATTAAATCTGCAGTCACAGGACTGAAGTTATGGAGGTCAGCGGTGTTTGATTCCTTGATTGAGCCAACAAGTTCACACTCACCGAGACACGACCTGCATACACACACACACACACACACGTACATTTCTCTCTTTTTACATTTATCGTGTGTTTTAAAGATAATTTTTAAGGCTTTTTCAGCCTATTGAAGAGGGCAGAGTAGAATGAAAGCAGGACAGAGTGGGGACGACATGCGGCAAAGCGACGAGGTCAGACTCAAACCCGCGGCCGCTGCGGTCTCTTGTACACGGGGCCCCCGCTCCCCCAGGTGAGCGGCTGGGCGCCCCCTTTTTGATGTGTGTTTTAACACAATTTTAACCAATTGGAACAAAGAAACATGATTTTTATTTGATCTAAAACAGCCTGACAGACTCTGAGCTGCTTCATCAGAACTCCTGAAACTGAACCTCACAGACCAGAAAACAGCACCAGCCGACATCAGAACGCCACGAAACATGAAGCACGCTCAGGAGAAAGTACGTGGATCAGGACAAAAGAATCAAGAGAAGACCGCCAAGAGGAGACAATACACAGACTGGTCCTACCTGTCCAGTCAGGACGCTGTCTTCTGTCATCTGTCCCCAGTCTCGGTTTGATTCTAGTTTAGTTTCATGTGTTCAGCAGAGAGTCCAAACTGTGATACTGAAACTCTGCTGGCTCACAATCAAACTCTCCGCAGACGCTGTATCAGAAATACTCACGGAGAGAGAGTATTAATAATAATGATAATAATACATTTGATGTGTGCAACACGTTCTAATAAAGTTGGACAGTTTGTGAACAGACAGCAGATTACTGACTGGATCTGAAAAGAGACAACTTCTCAGGACCCGAAGCTCCTCTGAGACAAACTGACACAAAGTGGAAAAGGACAAAGCAGCCTGCAGCTTCAGCTTCAGCTTCAGCTTCAGTCTGCAGCTTCAGCTTCAATCTGCAGCTTCAATCTGCAGCTTCAGCTTCAATCTGTAGCTTCAGCTTCAATCTGTAGCTTCAGCTTCGGTCTGGAGATTCAGTCTGAATCTTCAGCTTCGATCTGCACCTTCAGTCTATAGCTTCAGCTTCAATCTGCAGCTTCAGCTTCAGTCTGCAGCTTCAGCTTCAATCTGCAGCTTCAGCTTCAGTCTGCAGCTTCAGTTTCAATCTGTAAACTTCAGTCTGTAGCTCCAGTCTGCAGCTTCAGCTTCAATCTGTAGCTTCAGCTTCGGTCTGCAGCTTCAGCTACTGTCTGTAGATTCAGTCAAAGAGGCTCTGAAAAGCTTTATATAATAATGTATTTATTAATGTACTGCTTTTTAAAACTTCTGTCAATGTCTAATTAATGTCATATGAATTGTAAAATTGGGTGTATTTTATTATGTATTGTGAAGTATTTTAATTTTATTTTTTTTTACTTCTGTAAAGTGTCTTTAAGTTTATAGAAAGGTGCTCTTTAAGTAAAATTGA
>NW_024669987.1:0-481 GCF_008729295.1 Plectropomus leopardus | reverse complement strand
AGACAGATACTTGCACATTGTTAAAGGCAGCTCATGTATAGGCAGCGTGCATGAGAAGCAAAACTGGAAAGCGTGGCACTTTGGCAACGTGCAAAAGCTGTTTTTAAAGAATGCATTTGGCAGGGGAAATAACCCCGAGATAATCCTCATAGCATTAGCCCAAAGGCTGTCATCATTACTTAGACTAGGGGGGAAATAAGAAAACGCTGACCCGCAGTTTTATCCAGCCATGCTATTCACATTAAAGTGTGTATCTGCCTGGAAAGGCTGTGCTTTTTAGGTGCTGTGTTCACAGGCGCTGCCTGCAGGGTCTCACCATCAGCTCAGTGACACCTGCGGATGATATCTTTGTCCTCATTAGGAGGGGCTAGCTATGAAAAAGAGCTGAAGAGGCAGAAGTGTAGTGTGTGAATGTGTGTTAGCTCGCAGTATGTGGCTGCCTGTGCAATGATGGCATGATTTGAATATTTGTATCATTTGT
>NW_024669986.1:0-679 GCF_008729295.1 Plectropomus leopardus | reverse complement strand
AGCATGAGAGTAAGAGAAAATGAAAAGACAAAAGCCATCTGGAGTGCAGTATAAAAAAAAAGGGGAAAAAAGACAAAATTAGCAAATTTGCAATCTGGAGTCACGCCTAACATTTCAAATACTGACGCTTGGTATGAGATGCAACAGGCAGCAACATTTTTTTATGCTCTCAATAAATGTGGCAAGAGCAAGAATGTCTGAAAAGTGCTGGTGCCAGGGGAGGTGGATGGGTCAAACAAACCAGGAGAAAGCTGTTTGTGTCCCGTTTGAAACCAAGCATCGAATGAGTTATTTTAATAACAACGTGGTGCTAGTATATGAAGCATGCTAATGATGTATGTCATGTGCCATTAAATTACAATGGTAACAAATGTACTTATCCAGCCAAACTATTATTTTTTTTTCTAAACCTAACCAAAACTTAGACAGTTAAACATAAAAACAGATATTTAACATCCTAAGGATATTTTGAAGAGAGACATGCATTTAAGCAGGGAACTGTACTTTTCCTATGAAAACAGATATCTATTTTGAAAAGACTGCTTGTTAGAAGCGTAAATTGACACGCCGTCCCTGAGCATTCAAAACTGACGCTGGAGGGATGCCTAGAGCGTCATATTTTGATGTGTAGGACCAAGATTAGGCAATTTATGTTGGGATTGAGAATGTGTTGACAGAC
>NW_024669985.1:0-269 GCF_008729295.1 Plectropomus leopardus | reverse complement strand
TGAATCTAGTAGCGTCATCTGTTTATGGAAAAATGACTTTTTTAAGTTGATTTCTCAGTCGTAACAAGACTAAGCAGGCTAAGCATTTTTGTGTTTATATCTGGGTTATTCATTTAGGTGGTGAAACTCAACAATATCTAGAAAGCATTTGCATATATTGGCCGGCAGACTCAAAGGGAACTAGAAAATGTGTTTGTTGCTAGGTGGTTACTCAAGATAGAGCTGCTTGCTGAAGTTGTAAAGTAGGTTTCATAAAATTTAAGATTCTG
>NW_024669984.1:0-236 GCF_008729295.1 Plectropomus leopardus | reverse complement strand
AGTTGGAATATTATTCTGGACAGTTGCACCATTATATTTTACATTTAGAAGTCAAATAGTTATTTCGTTGTTGCTTACACACCACAATAACTATTATTGTTGTCATGTAACATTTTAGTTGCTTATTTATGTTGAGTTGTGAGTAGAACTGGTGGATGTTGCAAACGCAGCACTAGAACTGGAGAGTCAAATGTGTTTGTGTTTTAATTGTCTTTCCATGTTGGTGTTATTTTAAA
>NW_024669983.1:0-259 GCF_008729295.1 Plectropomus leopardus | reverse complement strand
CATCCCCTCCTGCAGACAAAGCTCATATACTATGTCACTTTAGAAATATTAATATGATTTTTGTGAAATGTACATTGTAACATCCCAATGCAATGTCATGTGCAACAGCAGGTGGTTTCTAAAGATTACACTGTTGGTACAATCGGCAGTTAAAAACCAGTGAACTCTTGGATTCTGTGTATATTTAGAGTGAATTCAGCTACCATCTCACTTCTGACTTGCTTCTTTTCCTGAGCAAGACCAAAGCTCATGAATATTG
>NW_024669982.1:0-388 GCF_008729295.1 Plectropomus leopardus | reverse complement strand
CACATACAAAAAGTTTTGTTCTGATTTTAAACCTTAGAAGCCTCATGTTTCTGAAACATGTTTAATCATGTTTCCTCCCTCCACAGATGAGATGGTTCCTCCAGAGGACGTGGAGAAAATGGCCCGAGCTGTTCTGGCCATCCAGCTGCCACGATCACCCGATCAAATTCGATCGATGATCAATGACATTAATAATCTGCTGATCAAAACAAACAATGTCCAGGACGACCCGAAGAATCTGGAGGAGCACGCCAAGACCGCCAAGGATCTGCTGCAGAAAGCCCGGGAACTCAAGTCAGTTTCTAAAAGCATAAAAAAGAATCCTTTCTCTGAAAACACCAAACTTTAACCAAAACACTAAACTTTAACTAAAACACTAAACTTTAAC
>NW_024669981.1:0-511 GCF_008729295.1 Plectropomus leopardus | reverse complement strand
TTGCTGATTTTATCAACTTTTGCATTATTTTAGTATTCCCTCTCCATTCATTTGCTGTCAGTCAACCATTTGTGCTCGTAACCTAACACCGACATAACAAACACTTTCATTACTGTTTTTTTTTCTTCACAATTTCTAGTCCAGCTAATAAGTAAAACACACACCCCAACCCTCACCTTGCGATCATATCTGTCTCTGCAGCGGTCGGACTGAAGAGTGTGTTTGTGTGAGCGCTGTAACCTTGAGCCTACAGAAGTGTGTTTGGGGAAGGAAGCAGTAGTAGAAAGACTGAGTTATAACAGAGAGGTGAAAAAAAATCTGTCACACTCTGATTAGCCAAGGTCAGCCAGAGCCTCTCATTGGGAGTGTCATAATCTCTGGCACAAGGTAAATGTCCATCACTCTGCAGGACCACTGCAACACACCCTTATTATGATATAGAGTGTCCTTCGCTCCAAGGTAATCATCAGTCACTCTGAAAGAGTCAGATAACCATATAAAATAACCAGTT
>NW_024669980.1:0-526 GCF_008729295.1 Plectropomus leopardus | reverse complement strand
CCCCCTAAAAATCTATATCACTGTAATTGTACACTATATTTGAATAATTACTTCTTTTTTCCTTCCACTACAGCTGATGAAGGCAGCAGAGTGGCAGAGCAGAAACTTCGCCGTTTAGCGGAGAAAAATGGAGTCTGGTGTTTTTGATATAACAGCTTCCCCTTCGGTAAGGGCTGTCTTATGGCAAGGTAAAGCCGTGAAAATATTGTAAATATAGTGCACACTTAAACAACAACTGATTTTTTTTAGGTGGCTAAAAGCGAATCAATGACGGCAGAGTTTGCTCAGCGCCGCAGGATTATATGTACGTGACGCGACGGTTTTCTATCCCAAAGTTATTGTGAATAAACATTGTGATTGTGATTCGGTCTATATCATAGACTGTATAAATAACATTGATTTATAGCTGGAAGAGGTGGAGTCGTACATACTTCTGAACGTATACTGGAGGACAGTAGTCCAAATAAATGACCTAATCGAGCTGTAAATGTAGCTCAGCTAGACTGTGCATGTGAACGTACTGACT
>NW_024669979.1:0-905 GCF_008729295.1 Plectropomus leopardus | reverse complement strand
GCCAAATTACAGAAGTGGCCCCCAAGAGAAGGTTAAATATCTCTGCCTTCACAAATGAACTATGATTAATAGATCTTTAAATTTAGTTAAAGCACGGAGTACAGGACATAAAATACAGGCATATTGGTCCTAAAATCAATTATTTTGCGATGGATTTGGAAATGAACAGCTTCCAGCATCCTGAATAACGTCTGTATTGATGCTGTTACTCTGCCCGACATACATTTAAACCAGAAATGTCGTGGTAAACGTTGTGGTAAACGTTGTGGTAAACGTTGTGGTAAACGTTGTGGTAAACGTTGTGTCGCTGAGCGCAGGAGCGAGAGGACGGAGGTGCAAGGTCAGCGTGACAGAACCAATCAAAATCTGTTCCAGCAGAGCGACCGATTCCAACACCTCGCTCTGCCTCACAACCAGCCCCGACCGCCGGCTGACGTCAGGACGCCGCCGGGGAAACACTCAGCGCTCACATCAGCGCAGAAACTCTAAGAGTGTGTTTTCATGGATTTCTACCTTTATGAGGACTCATTTCAGTTTTCCTGCTAGTGAGGAGGTTTGTTTTCCAGCTTTTCTCCCAATGAGGCGTGTTGTGTGTAAAGTCTAAGCGTTTTTTTTTTTTTTGTTTTAATTCACAGAAACGTTTTCTGGAAAACCGTTTTCCAAAATATATTAGTGATCTGGGCCAAACAGGCTCTTGTGTTTTCTGTACAGTCTTTGAAACAGACTTTGAGAATCAGTGTGCATTTATCATAAGTGTCTATACCCTAAAAGTAGCCGTTTCGGTGTCCAGATTTATGTTTTTGTCTGACAAATGATTCATCAAAACTGGCTCTAACACTAAAACTATCAAAACATTTCATTTGTTCTTTCCACAACGTTTCACATCACTCAAATAAGCATTTTCT
>NW_024669978.1:0-219 GCF_008729295.1 Plectropomus leopardus | reverse complement strand
TCAGCTTCAACTTTTAAAAGGAAAAGTTCTGACATTTTGGGGCAAATATGCTTATTCACTCTCTTGTTTGATGAGACTGATGTAACTCTCAAGTCAGTTTAAAAGAGATGGAGTGGTTTAACTTAGTGTAATGACTGGAAGCTAACAGTTTGCCTGGCTCACTTCCAAGCTAAAAAAAATGCCAACCACAACCTCTAAAGCTCGTACATAAATATACGG
>NW_024669977.1:0-1128 GCF_008729295.1 Plectropomus leopardus | reverse complement strand
CTGAGCTGTTACAGCAGGAACCGACTGCAGCTGCTGAAGAGGAAGAGACTCTGACACAGACCACTGAACACAGAGCTGACTGTAACCTCAGCAAGCACAACCAAAACTGTATATATATTAATCTGTATTGTCACTTGTATGTTACTGTTTATGACATGTGCTGCCAACCTCTTGGCCAGGTCACCCTTGTGAATGAGATCCTGATCCCAATGGGTTTTTTGTCTGGTTAAATAAAGGTTATACACGAATACCTTTATATATAAAAAAGGCACATTTTTATGAATTATTGAGGCAATCAAGTAAAAAACACAAACAATTAATATGAGCTGCAGCTGAGAACAGTGTGTCATAATGTTCTAGTCACAAAGCAGCAAAAAGCAGTGTTTTGGTTCGGCACCTATTCAGACTTAATTCACTGAAATTAACCAATAAACATGATCTCTATATAAAGTCTGCAGGCTTCATGTGATCATGAGGCAAGAAAAATCTCTTGCACAAAAACATTAAAAGCTGCTGTGATGCAGATGACCTGGTGGAAAACGGTTCTTTAATATTTGCAGCACTCAGGTTTTAGGAAGCACAGAATCACCCTCAAACAGCACATCTAAGGACAGCAAGAAGTTTCATAAAGGGCCTAAAAACAGAGTTTCTGGCTGATCTACTAACATCAGGTCTTTAATGGATCGAGGAATGATCAAAAGGTCTTGCGTGTGTGTTTCTGCCTCTGTTAAACCCTCAGAAAGGACGTCATCACAACCTGATTGGTCCAGAGGGGAAATGCACACAAAGCTGCTCTTTGTTCTCAATTAGGAGTCAGTCCCCACACCTGCACAACAGGTGATCTGAATCACCCTCCAATCAACTCAGGGGAACTGTGACATCCAGCTACAATGAAGTGAAAAAAGGAAAATGACAGCAGGTACCAAGTATTGAGGGACTGCTGCAAATGGACTGTTTGGTTACAATGTAAATATGAAAGAAACCATTAAAAGAGAAAAGAAACCTGGTTAACTTCACATCTAAAAGAGGAATAATGAAAACATAGCTTCCAGTTTACTCAAACTCACACAGATTGTCAACACTCTCTTTCTGCTTGCAGCAACATGCAGAGCACACAGTGTGTGAAGG
>NW_024669976.1:0-455 GCF_008729295.1 Plectropomus leopardus | reverse complement strand
ACATAAGAAAAGTCCTGCAACTGTGAAGTTGCCATCAAGCTAACAGCTAGTTACTTTATTTGTAAACTAGAATCACTGCCTTGTGGTTGTGTGCCTCCAAGAAACAGTCCAGTTGCAGTCACATTCATGCATGTCCAGACTCATATGTAACCATGACAATTCAACATTCATTCAGGAAGCAAACAACAAGCTCCTGTGTGAAAGTCCGGGGTTTGTTGAACCCATCTTTGGCCTATGGGGACTTTCCAGCTCTGTCATTTATATCACATTGTTACTAGCAGCGTTTCAGACTGATGCCAACCAGTGGCATATCATACAGTTGAGAGAGGTTTTTTCTGGCCACGTTGTGAACTGACGCTCACCGGCGCATCATACCTCTGTGACAGGCGACGTCTGGCCGCCATGTATCTGGTGTATCGTGCCGCCATGAAACATGGCTTTTGGCTCTGGTGTCT
>NW_024669975.1:0-329 GCF_008729295.1 Plectropomus leopardus | reverse complement strand
CATCACCAAAGCAAACACCAGTGAGTTGACTCAATATTTCTTTCTTCTTTCTTTGTGCATTTGTGTTTTTTGTGTAGCCAGATTTCACAAGCAGGTGAGACGTCCCCATCAGTAGGCAGATTTCCATTAACCCTCAAATTGCACAAATTAAAATTGCGAATAGAAAATATGTCAACTCCCATTTATCGCAAAAAAAATTTTACACTCACATAATGTGGTATTTCAGGCAATTAAAAAAAACAACATATTTCACAAAACTCCAGTGGAAACACTTTTTTTATTGCTTTTATAGGTCACATGATGTTATGGTTATGTACTCATGGGTAGAA
>NW_024669974.1:0-789 GCF_008729295.1 Plectropomus leopardus | reverse complement strand
CTTGTCATGATTCTAATTTACTCTTTCTAGTGATACAAATATGCCATGCGATAAAAACGGGCCTGTTAATATCAAGTCAGTTTGTTTAATACTGAGTGTAAAAAATGCAAGCTTATTTTTAAATACCATAAATTATGAATGTAACTACATGTTCAGGAGGTCCAGTTAAGAATTATTGAAAATGTATTGAAAGATTAACTTGTTTATTTATTATTTTATATCTACATATGGCTGCATAGTCAGTAAATAATTGTTGCTCCTATAATTCTTTGCATCATTTTATAATATTTGGAACTTAAAGGTTCTGTATGCAACATTCAGAGCATTAATATAGCAACAAACCACTATTTTCTATGTGACGATGGTAGACTCATGGCATCCTAAGTAGACACTGAATTTCTGCTACATCTCTCTGTGTCCTAATCAGAGCTTCACTGTTGTTTGTTTTTGTAGCCCGTGTGGCCATCCAAGCTTCTCTGTGGTTTGTTGTTGTAGCTGGTCTGGCCCTATGTGCATGATAGTGCATGCGTGTATCCTACTGGCAAGCTAATGGCTGGCACTTTGCTCATGTGGCAGTTATCAATGATGTCTGGATGGCTTCAGCACTAATACATAATGCCTATTTTGTGCTTACCGCCTGGTTAACACCATTAGCTCTGTTAGTGTTGTTGCTGTTGTTTAGTGCAGTGGTTCCCAACTGGTGGGTCACTGTCCAAAAGTGGGTAGCGGGTCCATTCGGGTCGAGTTTGTTGACACTTTATTTTGAAGTACGCTGAATTTCTGGAGAAA
>NW_024669973.1:0-625 GCF_008729295.1 Plectropomus leopardus | reverse complement strand
GTGCACAGCAGGAACTTTTCTGTACTAAGTTCTGAGTTAACGAACGCTACATGAGTGAGATTCTTATGTGAGCAAAGCAGTTTGACCACTTTAATCTCTGTGTAAACGAGGCCGAGACTGGCTGTAACTCTGAGTCCTCAAAGGCATGAGGGAGGAGTGGGAGTTTTTACTGAGGTCGATTTATGTCGCTCTTTAAGTGGTATTTGTAGATTTTTAAAGGACTTTGATAGACAGTTTCAACATATGACATAAAGCTTTTTAGAGAAAGATACCGTGTCTCAAAGTCCACACAGAACATCATTCCTATGAAGACAGTCTGCTGAGAGTGGAGGGAATAAGTGACATTCTAGATAAACTGCTGAAAACCTATAGGATTTTTACACTAATGCCCAATTAGATTCAAGGTTGAATGAGGAAATCGATTATAAACCATTTTTAATGATACATTTCTTAACCCTTTGAAACTTGAGCACATTGGCTTAATTTCTCTCAAAAACCCTGGGAGCAACTTAACATGAAATGACCCCAAATCAGCAAAAAATTTAGTAAAAAGTTACAAGAGGATTCCTTGTAAAATTATCAACAAAAAAAGTAAACAAAAACAAACAAGGAAAATGATATAGGA
>NW_024669972.1:0-820 GCF_008729295.1 Plectropomus leopardus | reverse complement strand
TGTGCTCTCATCTCTCACGTCAGCCAGCGGGCTCCGGGAGAGAGCATTGGCGACGACCAGCTGTTTCCCTGGAACGTGCTCAGCTACCACGTGAAACCTTAAGAGCCGTATCAGGAGTCTCTGGTACCTCGGAGGTGCTTTGTCCAAGTCATATGTGTTTATGAGCGGCACCAGGGGTTTGTGATTCGTTTGCAGGCGGAAGCCATCCATGCCCTGCACATAGTGTGCAAACCGCTCGCACGCCCACACGCCTGCCAGACACTCTTTTTCAATTTGAGAATATCTCTTCTCTGCCTTGGACAGCGTGCGGGAGCAGAATGCCACTGGCTTTAAGCCGTCTCTGTGTTCTTGCAACAGTGCTGCTCGTAAGCCGAAGCTGCTTGCGTCGGCGCTGATGACAGTCTTTCTGTTTGCGTCGTACTAAGCAAGAGCTGGAGCTGACACCAGCATGGCTTTAATAGCGGCAAATGCCTGTTCTTGCGCGTCACTCCATATCCACTCGCTGTCTCTCCTCAACAGGCAAGTGATTGGATGCAGTTTCGCGGAGAGATCAGGCAGGAGCCTCCCGATGTAGTTGATGAGACCCAGGACCTGGCGAAGCTCCTCCAAGTTGGTCAGACTTGGCATGTCAGTGATAGCTTTCGCTTTAGCAGGGTCTGGTTTCATGCCCTCAGCACTGATGATGTGACCGAAGTATTTTATCTCTGACTTTGCAAAATAGCATTTTGCTTTATTCAGTTTCAAGCCGCTGTCTTTCACGGTCCTCAGAACTCCGTTCAGACGCTTGTCGTGCTCCTCTTTATTTGCTCCAAACACGAGT
>NW_024669971.1:0-382 GCF_008729295.1 Plectropomus leopardus | reverse complement strand
AGATCTCCACGACACCTGCGTGCCTGAGAAGACAAGGTTGTGGGATAGAAAACACACAGTTAAAACCATCGTAATAATATTAGTCATCAGTGATGGAAGGTGAGTAGCTTACTAATATTTTTCACTTAAATATCAATATTACAATATCAGCAATATCACACTCAAAGTCATGCTGATGTACTGAATATCAGCACGGCTGTATTTCGGCAAGAGGCCATAGCGTACAAGAGCATGGCCTCAAGTGTGGTACAGTTTAAGAGGCTGTTTAAAATTAAAGTTAAAATAAAATGATAAATAATAAAATGCAAATTAATAAGTAACTGAAGCTGTCGAGCAAAAGTATTATGTAAGTGGTAAGGACAAAGTACAATTTAGACTTTCA
>NW_024669970.1:0-371 GCF_008729295.1 Plectropomus leopardus | reverse complement strand
TCAGATGACTTATTAACTTAGGAAGCTGAGATGTTTCACATTCTGTCCAATTACTCATTTTTATATAAAGGCACTGAATAAGTGATTATTTTAATTTGTGTGGACTGGTGTACTGTATTTACAGTGCGTACCGTGGGAAAATAGAAATGTTGCTGAATAGAAAGGAATGTTTTTTGTCGTTACTATTTCGTGGAGGTTTTACTCTCTGTTGTCAAACTGCCTGACAAATGTGTTCTGTGACACAGGCCCAGGATGAGTGAGGCAAGGCAGCTTTATTTATGTAGCAAATTTCAGTGATTCAAGGTGCTTTACAGAGCAATAAGATATAAAATGTAATACATATTTACAATAAAAGAGAAAATATATAAAAT
>NW_024669969.1:0-388 GCF_008729295.1 Plectropomus leopardus | reverse complement strand
TTTTTTTTCTTGAAGATAATCTGTTTGCAAAGTTCAGGTTGGAAAAGAACCTGTGCTGCTGCAAAAGCCTCAGCCGATGAGGGGCGCATATCCTAACTGGTGAGCCAGAGGTCTCCTCGGCCTATTTACAGTTTAATATAAATGTTGATAAATTTCATTAGATTCATCTTAAACTCAGTAAGGAAAGGCAGCAAAATTACAATATGTAACAACATGCAGATGTTTCTGAACAGGTACTGGCTAGATTGCGATAAAACTTAGTGGCTGTAACCCCAGCTTGCACTGCACATCAATATGAATAAATGAATGACTATTTCGAGCATTTTTTTTTAAAAACATAACATAAACAAACAAACAAAACAAAAATACAGTGTCCAAAAAGGACTAG
>NW_024669968.1:0-317 GCF_008729295.1 Plectropomus leopardus | reverse complement strand
TATTTATGTCAAACGCTGACTGCAGCTTTTGCCTTTCTATTTTTTTTTGGTCAACAAGATATTAATTTAGATTAACAAGCAATACGGGCACACAAACAACTGGAAAAGAGTACATTTTGCCCTTATTCCGAAAAAGACAGTATTCTTACTAAAATGATTTATGAAAAAGATCTGCTCCAATTAACGTGCAGTAACATGCTGCTTGTCATTTTGCTTCTTTGCATAAAAATAGGGCTGTTTTTTTTCAAAGTTTCCCATTGGTCGTGGACTAGTTTGACCATATGAACGCAGCCTCACTGTCATTCCTTTAACCACCT
>NW_024669967.1:0-728 GCF_008729295.1 Plectropomus leopardus | reverse complement strand
AAAAATTTTAATCATTCTGTAACATAAATTTAAAGATGTGATTATCACAACTGTAAATATAGTTATATGGTAATTTTGCCTTGTTTTTTTTTTTTTTTAATGATCCTCCAAATCTCCTAATGTCTTGCAAATTTTGGGATATTTCTTACCAAGATGCTCATTGTCTTTTGTCTTCAAACTGTCAGTACAAAAACGCCCATTTACATTACAAATAACTGAAAAAAATAAAAAATGTTTTTACAATTGAGGCAACACCATATGATAAAAGAAACCTACACCTGCATTTTTTTAAATTTCCATAAATTATTTTTACTTGACT
Source organism: Plectropomus leopardus (assembly GCF_008729295.1). Taxonomy (NCBI): domain Eukaryota; kingdom Metazoa; phylum Chordata; class Actinopteri; order Perciformes; family Serranidae; genus Plectropomus; species Plectropomus leopardus. The sequence continues at coordinate 409 of NW_024669967.1, read as the reverse complement.
ACATCAAGGTAAAAACTCAAGGAGCTATTTTCATTTATTCATTTGTTGTTTAGCTTTTTATCGAAAAAGTTGCCTGGAACTTGCTGTATATATTGAAAATTTCAGTTTTGATTAAACATTTCCTAAAGGCATTTAAACATAGTTTGGGTTGGAGTTTGTTATATTCCAAATTCTAAATTACAACAGAAAGATTTTCATTTTTACTGTAAGTGCATACTGGTTATTGGTTTCGTGTACAACTAATAATTGGTATTGGCCCTGAAAAAACAATATTGGTCGACCCCTAGTTTAAAATTTACATTTTTTTTATAAAATTGAAAAAAAAGGGAATAGAATTTTAATTAAAGTTTTCACCTCCTCTTACTCCTTCTGGGACATGAAATACTTCTTTTTCTCCTTTTTTATTTGG
>NW_024669966.1:0-1362 GCF_008729295.1 Plectropomus leopardus | reverse complement strand
GCTGCAATAGACTTGATGACCGCACATCTGATGAAAAATGAAAAGCAGAATTATGAGTGAAAATATGTTACTGATTGAAACCTCTTCAAAGAACTCATCAGTATTTGCAGTTATATACTGATGATGCTATTTCTGTGAGTGAAATATGGATTTCTGCTAGAGAATTATGTAGATATCCAGTGCAGTGATTTCATGTAACTCACACAATTAATGTATAAATTCAACCGTACTATATGACAGAAATTACTCTTACATGGGATTAGCGTTGCCGTTGTCATGAAGGGAATTTCCTACGCGGATCTCAGCACCAATGAGCCTATTGTGGCAGCAGTCTTTCCTGTTGGTGACTGTGACAGTGTTGATCTTATATGGCATAAGGAGGTCCAGTCTCCACCATGGTTGGTGATCATTTTGTGTGTGGGAACAGGAGTTTTCTCCATAGTTGCTTGCACGATTTCCATCAATGGCCCTTTCAGGGACACCATGCCACCCCAGGGAGGACTGAGTCACTTTTCCACCTCTGGCGATATTGGTAGCTGCACAGAGTTGCAACACTTGTTATCAAAAATAGTTTTTTTTGGTACAGGAATTTTGTCACCAATTTTTTTCCATATTTCCATCAATGGCACTTTCAGGGTTTCCTTGACATACCAGGGAAGACTTTGTCACTTTTCCAACTTTGGTGATATTATGAGCTTAACAAAATTATTAATAGTCTGAAATATGTATTACAAATTATAATTTATGGATGTTAAGGCCCAGATGTGTTGATCTGTTCAAAGCTCCTAAAGAACAGTTGTAAGCATACTTCATTAAACTCTCCCTGTGACTATTAAAGAAATTCCTCCAATAGGGCTGGTTGATAAAACAATAACGATAACTTTTCCTCAATAGAAAAAAGAGAGGCTTGTGATATAATATTGATAGAATGCATTCCAGCCATTTTTTTTTACATACAACACAGCCAATAATAATAAGAATAGCTCTGCGGTGAACCAAATGCAGTGACGACTTTGATTTTAGAATACATTATTGTTTCATGTTTCATTTTTGTGGATTTAACAGCTGATGGTCCGACAACAGTGCAGTGAGAAACACAAACAAACGTTTGCAGAGGTGGAAATTGCCCACTTTAGATATCTACTGACTACATTGTGATAGTTTCAGGTTTAATCAGACTTTGGATGGAATTACTTTTTTTTAAAAAAACAGCACGCATCACTCTGTGTCTCATCCTGCCGCTTGCGCTGTGTTCTCGTTACTATTACCAAGGGCAGATGTAATTTTTTGGGGGCCTGGGGCCACAGGCACATTTCCTTGTTTTCATCCTTTCCCTATCTGGGAATGTTGGCAAGCTGTTGG
>NW_024669965.1:0-278 GCF_008729295.1 Plectropomus leopardus | reverse complement strand
ACTTTTCCTCCATCTCACTACAATCTCCTTTTTGCTTTGCGAGTCCAGTTTTGCAAAAACGTTCGGCCCTGAGATGTCTGCGGCCGCTGCCATGGTAACATTGATATTGACATATGTTATGAGCTGTGATGCAGTGACGTTCAAATCCAACTGCACAAATTTGTGCAACAGCACTGCCTGTACTTTTTATACTTACGCCCCTGAGTGGAGCAGAGGTATAAAAAGGCCATCCATGAAAACTTTTACAGTCTTGAGAAAATGCTTTGTGCTGTCCATCA
>NW_024669964.1:0-284 GCF_008729295.1 Plectropomus leopardus | reverse complement strand
TTTGGCGCTGTGGAATCAAGCAAAATTTTATAATCATTTTAATCTGACATTTAATTTAATTTTGACTGCCTCAGGTATCTATACAGTTAATTTTAATCATTTTACACTGTTGCATGAATACAAACTTCTTGTGCAAAAGTTTTTTTTTTTTTTTAAAAAAAGCACTTAAGCCTATTTTGTTGAACCAACCACAGCTGTATTCCTCAAAGCAAGGTATTTAAAAATTACACTTTTGAAACCTTGTTTTAAGGAATGTGGGCATGCATTCTCTACAGAATCTGTTT
>NW_024669963.1:0-262 GCF_008729295.1 Plectropomus leopardus | reverse complement strand
AAAAAATGGCCGAATGGAAGGGATCTGTAATACAGTGAAAAGAACTCTCAATGTATTTAATGGCCTCACAGGCCGAAAATGTCTATAACCCTGCTTCTGTCAAAAGGTCCATCACTGCAACCTGCTCCATTGTCATCTTATTTGTTGTTGTCAGACACTTTTGACTCTGTCCTCTGGTGCCATCTATTAGCTGTATTTGTGCTACCATAAAGGATGCATGTGAGTATGAGGCAGTGATGTTTACAATATTTTCATACGTAAA
>NW_024669962.1:0-616 GCF_008729295.1 Plectropomus leopardus | reverse complement strand
TGTGTGTGAGTGTAATGCTTGGTTGGAATAGTGAATAGGTAGCAGGACGGGTTGATTGCCTTAAACCTGTTCAAACAAGTCCCTGTTATATGAATGTGCCCCATGATCAACATTCAAAGAAACGTAATTTCTGGAGCAACCCATGATAGAGCGACAGAGGGAAATTTTCAAAGCAATTATGAAGGGAATGTCAAGTAAGGGGATGCTTGTAGTTTTGCATTATGTAGCCCATTAACTTCAAATCCTGTATACAAGTGAATGCTGAGCATTTTCCAAAGCATAGAAAACTTAAGATTGATTTCCTGAGGGGTGGGAAAATTGCCTCTACATGCATCCTTTAAATAAAGCCAGTGATTTTTATTAATTTATTTATTTTGCTCAGACGTGTCTATTTTATAATGTTGCACCACATTAAAATACAGAAAATTTAGCTGGATGAAATTTACATTACATCCACGCACACTTTAAATATTTTAGATTTAAAGGGAATTTCACCAGTCTAAATATAAACACCAGAGGTTGAGCTGTCCAAACACGATCCAAGTGCCCCTTTGATGTAAATTTGGAGCCAAGTCATGAATTTTTACATTTTTTTTAAGCCATAACCATACTATCA
>NW_024669961.1:0-270 GCF_008729295.1 Plectropomus leopardus | reverse complement strand
ATCCTGCAGCAGAGGTGAGCACAGACATCTCTCTTCTTTTTTATTCCCCATTTCCAGATTTTTTTTTAAATTTCCAAACCAGTAATCTTTAGAGCTAATTGACTTCCACAACATCACACGCAGACATTTATCAGACCGGAGACACCGAAGGTTTTATAATATTTTCCCGTATGCAGCAGTACGCCACTACACCTGGACTTTGATGTGTCAGAGGATTACTTTAGCTTAGCATAAAGACTGGAGGCAGATGGAAACAGTTAGCCTACCTCT
>NW_024669960.1:0-612 GCF_008729295.1 Plectropomus leopardus | reverse complement strand
AGGCAATAATATCTCTGGTTTCTTGGGGCTTTTGCATAGTGCTAATTAGCATTCCCTCAGTGTTCATTATTCAGAAGGTTTTTAATGGAAGCCAGATTATCTGAAGAGGTCCCTTCCTCTCCAAAACAAACAGATGTGGTGATTTAAACTGGTAAGAACACTGAAAAAAATAACACTTTAAGAAAAAAAACGATGTTTTTGTGACACTGCTTATCGCAAAGGGGTTGCTAACTACAGTTGGTGGTGCAAAAAGTTAAATGTCCCTATCTAGGGCCAGTGTTTGTGTTGTCCATTCTGGATTACTGTAGAAACAAGGCGATTCTACACTAAAGAAAACATACTTATTAAATTATATGCCATTTCTGCCAAAACATCCCCCTAATTATGACCTTGAATTTGCAATACTTGTCAAAAATTCTAACTTCTCTTATGAAGACACATTTAAAGCTCTAGTTAATAACTTTTCTAAAAGTAACTGTGTCATATTTTCTGAAACACTATATCCTGACAATAGTACATCGGACAGATAGTCTAGAAAAAACTTGTTTCCCCTTCTTTTCATATGCATCCAATAGCATTGTCAAGAATCCATGAGGACATTTGCTCATGATC
>NW_024669959.1:0-501 GCF_008729295.1 Plectropomus leopardus | reverse complement strand
CACACTGTTTCATTAATTAATTTTGTTGACGATTAAAATAAAACGCTTATACAGATAATCGGCAGAATAACAAATATCAGCCCTGATAATCAGCCAGACCGATCATTTGTCGACCCCTTGTTTATATTTACTTTTTATATTTATCATCTGCATTCACATATTCGCAGTAAAAGTCTAAATAGTTTACATTCCAGTGTGGGCCATGTAGAAACCACCATGACATGATGTAGGCACATTGATTTTTTATTTATATTTTTTTTTCTTTGGGAAAGCCTCAGATCTTTTCTTTGATTACCTTTGGGTGAAAATGGTAACTGCTGTGAAAAGGGTGGTAAATGTGATTCACACTTTGCTGTGGCAGAGTACACTTAGCTAGTTTTAGAACTGTGTTCACGGAGGTGAAAGACAGTCTTTTTATTGGTGGATCTGCCCGGAGCTCACAGACTCAACCTCCACTCCATGTATTGAATAAGCTGCCACGAAGTGATGCTGATGGTGGCT
>NW_024669958.1:0-476 GCF_008729295.1 Plectropomus leopardus | reverse complement strand
TCTGTATACCTAATATAACATTTTAAATGTGGTACTTTTTACTTGTTATTGCTTTTATGCTGTGATATTATTACATGGACTTGGGGATATGAGTAGGCTTACGTCTTTAACCTCTGGAGCAAACTCTGTGCTACTCTGGGGAAAAAAATATTCTCACACTGTAACTCATAACAGTAAATAATAGATACGCATACAGATAATACCATCTGTATTCATTTTCATGAAAAATGAAAGTGGTCATAGCAGAGACATGACTAACCTACTACCATCAACACTGCTGTTTTTCAACTCTAATAGACACTACACAAAATCTGTGATGGACAAAAGCAAAAACAGACTCCATTACATTCCTTCAAAAATGAAAAATTCCTCTGAAAGACAAAAATTTTAGGAGAGACTATCACATGACAGGTGACTGCTCTGCTCCACCTCTTCCCACAAAACTGCCCTGTGTACCAGTAAAGCAGTGAATAATT
>NW_024669957.1:0-759 GCF_008729295.1 Plectropomus leopardus | reverse complement strand
GTCATGTCTCTCCTCATGCCTGTTTCTCTGCACCCCTAACTTCTATCAACTGCTTCAGTATGACAACTATATAGTTAATCCAGACTTTTAATGTATACGTGGACAGCCCTGTTTGAGGACCGTGTGTTTGAGAATGTTGAAAATACAAACTCAGCAGGTTGTAAGAAATCTTACCTACAAGCCTGTAAGAGTTTTGGGGTTTGGTGTTTTGGCTGTTACCATCTTGGTGTTTTTGGAGACAGAGGTGATCCTATTTGGATGCAAAGAGGAAGATGCGGAGGAATGATGGGTGGGTCTGACTGAGAACCCGAGGACACTGCCACGGTAGCGACTACACAATCACAATGTACACCCTAAAGCATACCCTGCTTAATTGTCTATTTTACCCTAAATGGGACCATAATTTGTAAAATAAACATATTGCTGTGTTTATCATGGAAAAAAAATCATGTGAGAAGCGGGGTCATTTTCCTATAGACTTCTATACAATTTAACTTCCTTTGCAACAAGTGGAGTCTCCCCCTGCTGGCCATGAGGAAGAGTGCACTTTGCATTAGCTTCACTTTTTAACCTAATTTAGAGTTCCCAGTCTTAACCCGTTGGGAAGGACGTGTCCCAACGGGTCTCAGAAGGCCTGGTGGTTTGGGCTGAGATTGGGCTGAGAAAGGGCTGAGATTAGGCGGAAAATGTGCACTGATTGGCCAGATCCTGCAGTGCTTGGGTAAAATTGCTTTAAAAATGAATCTATTTAAAATAAAT
>NW_024669956.1:0-640 GCF_008729295.1 Plectropomus leopardus | reverse complement strand
TTTTTTTTCCATAATTCTCCTACTAGATTTTGGTTAGAGTTATTAGATTATGGTGGTCAAAGGTCAAGATCACAGTGACTTCTTCAATCTCACTCATGTGAAAGTGCTATCTAGAGAAAAAATGTAGGGAATTTCTTAAAATTTGGCACAAATGTATACTTGATCTCAAGGATGACCTGATGGTGGTCGAAAGTCAAGATCACTTTGACCTCATACATTTTTTTGGGCCATAACTCAAGAATTCAAAGGCAAATTATGACTAAAATTCAGGAAAATGTGTCAAAGGATAAAATGATAAAGTGATGTGATTTTGTATCCAAAAGGTCAACTCTCTAACTGAGGAACAGAAGAGGGGACATTTGGTCAGATACTGAATAGGTGACACTAATATATGGTGTGCGCCTTAAACTGTGGTGAATGTATAGATCTTCTGTTCGCCGGTTTGAAGATGCGCGTGATGCATCCATGTTTGAAGGATTGTCCACTGTCCGGACAGCCATGGCTGTGAGCTGTGACTGCACCTTGACTTGTTCCCAGAGGCATACAACTGTGAGATGGTAATTTTGGTTTTTACAGCGTCACTGTTGTGGATGTCTGAGTTGATGCTGTACAAGGAAAGGGATTCAGTGAGGTAATGAAA
>NW_024669955.1:0-1037 GCF_008729295.1 Plectropomus leopardus | reverse complement strand
GAACACAAAAAGAAGTGTCTTTTTTCTGTTGGTCCACTTTTTAGTCCACTTTAAGAGAACTGAATTTTGGTTCTTTTAAAGAGGACTATATGTGAAAACACCCTAACATGACCGATAAAGAGACGGCCCATGCAGCACATTAGTATTAATTAGCTATGTTTTCACTCTCATTAGGGCCAGCTGTGCACATGCTGCTGCTGCTCTGTCTGCCTGCACATGCTGTTGAACTTGAGGCCCTCTGTATACCAAAGGGACAAGGTCAGTTGCAGAGAGTCATCATTCGTTTGATTGTGCACAATTGTGGGTGAGTGCTGACGCAGTTCCGTCAATGAGCTGTGGCCTGATTAGCCACTTTGGAAACCGCTGGTAAACTGATAGCTGATTGTGTCCACATATATGAGCCAACATTATCGACTGTTCTGGGTGACTATTGTATCAATGAGAGGAATCAATTCTCTTGTTGTTCTAAGCATGTCAATTGTAACTGGGCCAGGGCTGGGTGGATCTAATCATCAAATGACTCCGGTTCATACCTAATCAAATGGCCCCTGCCACAGTTAACCCTTCGAAAGCGGGAGTGGGGAGCATCACTTTTCTTGTCCTGCTTTCAGATGATTTTCACAAGTATTAACACCTCTGAACCCTGAGCAAATTGATTTCATTTCTTTCAAAAACATGGGGAAATGCAATGAGCAACTTGGGAGGAAAAGTCCCACAAAACGAAAAGCCAGGAAAAAACTGTTTTGGTAATTATCATAATTACATACTTAAAATTATGTTACAGAATGATATCATGTTAAAGCACTTTTTGCCAATTCTTGTCTGCCTTATTTGTTCATTCATTTATTTAAATTTAATTTCTTTATTTATTTTTAATTTTCTGTACATTTTGGTGTTCATTTTCCTGTTTGTTTATTGCATTTTTTCTTTTTTTTCTTTCTTTTCTTTTAGGTGTATATATGTGAGTGTATGTATGTATATATATATAGAATAGAAATGGATGTGCCCGGATTCATTTGATGATTAGATCCACCCAG
>NW_024669954.1:0-2355 GCF_008729295.1 Plectropomus leopardus | reverse complement strand
AGTGATGGACAACTGCTGAGCGCACACACACGTCTGCTTTATAACACACACACACACACACACACACACACACACGCTCAGCAGATATCTGCAGGCCATCCCACAAATACCCAGAATGCCCTGGGGAGGTATCAGGTGTCCTGCAGACAGGTGGCAGCTTCTATTACATACATACACACACACACACACACACACACACACACACACAGTTCCACACACACACACACACACAGTTTTTAGAAGCCTCAGTGGGAGACACATCACCAGATGGCCAAGTTTGTGTGTGTTTGTGTGTGTGTGTGTGTGTGTGTGTGTGTGTGTGTGTTTGTGTGTGTTTGTGTGTTTGTGTGTGTGTGTGTGTGTGTGTGTGTGTGTGTGTGTGTGTGTGTGTGTGTTGTGTGTGTGTGTGTGTGTGTGTGTGTGTTTGTGTGTGTGTGTGTGTGTGTGTGTGTGTGTGTGTGTGTGTGTGTGTGTGTGTGTGTGTGTGTGTGTGTGTGTGTGTGTGTGTGTGTGTGTGTGTGTGTGTGTGTGTGTGTGTGTGTGTGTGTGTGTGTGTGTGTGTGTGTGTGTGTGTGTGTGTGTGTGTGTGTGTGTGTGTGTGTGTGTGTGTGTGTGTGTGTGTGTGTGTGTGTGTGTGTGTGTGTGTGTGTGTGTGTGTGTGTGTGTGTGTGTGTGTGTGTGTTGTGTGTGTTGTGTGTGTGTGTGTGTGTGTGTGTGTGTGTGTGTGTGTGTGTGTGTGTGTGTGTGTGTTTGTGTTGTGTGTGTGTGTGTTGTGTGTGTGTGTGTGTGTGTGTGTGTGTGTGTGTTGTGTGTGTGTGTGTTTGTGTGTGTGTTTGTGTGTGTGTGTGTGTGTGTGTGTGTGTGTTTGTGTGTGTGTGTGTGTGTGTGTGTGTGTGTGTGTGTGTGTGTGTGTGTGTGTGTGTGTGTGTGTGTGTGTGTGTGTGTGTGTGTGTGTGTGTGTGTGTGTGTGTGTGTGTGTGTGTGTGAGTGTGTGTGTGTGTGTGTGTTTGTGTGTGTGTGTGTGTGTGTGTGTGTTTGTGTGTGTGTGTCAGTATTTCGGTGAAATCTTTGTTCATCTGTATATTTTTCCGTCATGAATCAGATCCAGAATTTTGCATGTACAGATATGCATTTCCCCAAAAACTTTTTTATGTTTTACTATTTAAAACTCTTCCTCACAAACGGCGCCGGCGCCCTCCTTGTCTGATTTATGGTCCGGCGCTCGGCATAAATAACAGATTTTCTACAGAAAAAATTGTCCCTCAACACTTTTTCACTGAACAAATGAACTGCACAGAAAATCATTTAAAGGGAAAAAATACAGAGAACTAGACTTCTAATTATCATAATAATACAATTAAAATTATTTTACAGAAAACATTTAAAATTAAAAAATTAGAAAATTTAAGCATTTTTCTGGTCATTGTCATGTTTTCTTTCTTTCTTTTTTTTTTTTTTAAATTTCCGGTAATTTTTTTCTTTTATTTTTAATAATATCTTGCTAATTTGTGATTTCTAGGTCATTTCTCTTAAGTTACAAACCCACTTATTCCATGTTTGTCTGCCCAGGTTTGAAAGGGTTAACACGACCGAAACAAATAAAAATGACATGAAGCATTAAATAAAAGGTGTGTTTTGGTGCGTCGCAGGTTCCTAACCTGGTCTTCCTGGCTGTCAGTCCCGAGGAGAAGGAGTCCTGGATCAACGTCCTGAACGCCGCCATCACTCGAGCCAAGAACAGAATCCTGGACGAGGTACGGAGACAAACAATGAGTGCTTTATTGTCTCTGTGTGGACACCTGGAGTCCGTCAGTCCCTGAGGACACATATGGTGTTTTTCTATTTTTCAATCATCAACAAATCTCCTGTTGGTGCGTCTCTCATTATCGTCGGACTTCCTGTGTGTCCTGAACTCTCAGCTCCAGCTCATTAGTTCCTACTGAAGTTTCAAATCTTTCAAATCACAAATATCTAGTGTCAGCACTCATTTCCTAAAACTGCTGCTCACTGTTGTTTTTGTTGGGGACTATTTTCAGTGGCGGATTAATCCACGTTTGGTTCATTACAGTTCCTGAAAGTGTTGCAGTGAACTAAAACATGTACAGATAATTATCACTGGATTAATTAGACACAGAAGAAAACTTAAAAACATCTCAGGCGAATTCTGCAGCGTCTTTTTTTTCTTTGATTTCTGTTTTTTGTGTGTTTCATTAAATTTTACATAAATAGACAGATGACATTTCATTATACAGTTTATGCCCTTTTTCCTCTACAAACTCAAGTCGACCCTCTTATAGATAATAATTAAAAAAAAATAATAATAATAATGAGAATAATAATGTAACTTTTGTTTAC
>NW_024669953.1:0-821 GCF_008729295.1 Plectropomus leopardus | reverse complement strand
TTGCAGGCGACAAAAACCTTCTAGGGCTGACAGAAGGACGCAACAAAACACTGAGTTAACATTGAAAAAATCCACAATTTTGTCCTAATAACAAGTTTGAAGTTCAGCAATGAGCAGAAACACTTCGCCACACGAGTGTCCTAGGAGCCGTAAAAGGTCAAAAGCATCATCTGGACTTCTGAAGGTCATCAGCAGCATCTAAAAAATAAACCCTGTGAGACCCTGAAGTGAGTCTGATCCTCCCAAAAACATCAACACACGTCAGCTTGATACAAACTCCTGAAGCGATCCGGCATTTAACTGCTTTAACCGCACAACTCAGCAGCAGGAATGAACGTCTTTGGTCCGTCTTTGGTCAGTCTTTGGTCAGTCTTTGGTCAGTCTTTGGTCGGTTTTTGGTCGGTTTTTGGTCAGTCTTTGGTCAGTTTTTGGTCAGTCCTTGGTCAGTCTTTGGTCGGTTTTTGGTCAGTCTTTGGTCAGTTTTTGGTCAGTCTTTGGTCAGTCTTTGGTCAGTCTTTTGGTCAGTTTTTGGTCAGTCTGTCGTGATCTGTAATTATAAATTGATAAAGTACTGCTATTATAGTGCTTCACTATAACACATCCATGGCTACGCTGTATTTAGCTAACACGCTAACATATCTGAGCCATATCGAGTACAATCGGCTGATTATCGTAATTTACTGAGCATTATCTCTTTCTTACCTTGTGTGCCTCCCAGAAGTACTCCAAAAATCAGGAGACACGAAAGGACAACCAATATTTGCCAGTATCCACACATGCTAATCCGTGTTAGCTAGCCGCGCTGCTAACGGTGGATGGAC
>NW_024669952.1:0-458 GCF_008729295.1 Plectropomus leopardus | reverse complement strand
TTGCAAGATTTTTCTGTATACATCTATAATATTTCACAATAAATTAACGTAAAAATGATACAGTAACTTAAAGACAAAAGCTTTGTTAATCACCTCTAAGGTCAATAAATATGATAAAGTAATATATACATAAATCAAAGATATTTTGTGCTCTCTCACACATGTATTCCAGCAGATTTTAAACTATCTTACACTGCTAATTATTTCCAAGATGTAATATTTGCCTATAAATTAATGTAAACACGATTCAGTAACTTAGTGTGATAGATAGATACTATGTGTATCTATATCACTATATAATTTTTGCAATTTTTTTTTGCAAAATCTTACAGTTACATACCATAAAACCCTGGAAATAATCACAGCACCTTCATATTTATATCATTGTATCATTTGTACAGTAATTTATTGTTTAATATTACAGTTACATCCTGTATAATCCTGGAAATAAATCACAG
>NW_024669951.1:0-545 GCF_008729295.1 Plectropomus leopardus | reverse complement strand
GGCTGTTAACCCTGGACAGCAGTCTGTACTTGCCACTGCTTATCCCACGCCTTGCACACTTATTTATTTTATTTTTTCACTGTTTTTCAAACTTTGAACTGTGTACTTCTTGCTTAGCCGTTGTGTGTTTTTTCATTACTTAGCTTGCCAGTCAGCATATTTGTTTATTTATTTATTTATGCAGACTGTTGCAACTAAATTGCTCTTTGGGATGAATAAAGTTGATTAAATTGAACTGAATTGTTATGTGGCAGGATGGCGACAGATTGAAATGCTGCTGTTAACAATATAACAGAAGGAGCATGGGGGTCCCTATAGGAGAGATGGGCAGTTGATGGGTCCAACAAACCATGGACTTTCATGTGGGAGTCTGATGTTTGGTTATTTTTTTTTAATACACCTCACCGTGTGTCCCTTGCCTAAACATAACCACCTGTGGTCTTGCTGCCTAATCTTGACCATCCATGTGTGTTTGTTGACATCCTGGCATTGGTTGCGATGTGCTTTAACTGCCTAAACACAACCACATCATCATCCCACTATGT
>NW_024669950.1:0-394 GCF_008729295.1 Plectropomus leopardus | reverse complement strand
GAATATGGCAGGACATGGGGGATATGCAGAGATAGATCCAGCGACGGGGAAGAAAGAGAGATAAATAGATGGATAGATAGCAATGCCCTCTCGGCATTTTTCTTCCTTTTGATCCTCTCCTCGCAACTAAAAAGATTATCAGTTTCTCAGAAACGCCTCAGTCAACAGGGAACAGTCAGCATCATCTGTTTCCTCTTGTCTCTTTTTTCTCCAGAGCAGCTCAACAGAAGGCTTTCGAATGTACGTTATTGTAAATCTCTATACAGCTAATATGTGGGGACAGTGGTGTGCTATTTAATATCCATTTGTCATTTCAAGACAGCCATTATGTCCTGTTTTCTACAGCGATAAGAATATATGGAAGGTATAAAACTGTCCATCTTCTGCGCATCAA
>NW_024669949.1:0-554 GCF_008729295.1 Plectropomus leopardus | reverse complement strand
CCAAGGAAGCAAACCACACTGAACCCATTCCTACTACCAGTGAGTTAAATGACTTTTATTTTTCACTTTTAGTGGAGGTGGTACTCTCACACCTTGCTTCTATTTTGCTCATTCAACTTAAAATATATAATTTGTTAATGTTTCCAATTTGTAGACCAAACTCCGCAGATATCAACCCATTCCACACCAACCACAACAACTCCACATAAAAGAGCAACCACTGAGATTGAATCAACCACTGGTCATCTCAGTACAGAGATTACTTCAGTTAGGCAGCTTTCAACCAAAGTAGTGGACCAAACAAGACCTGTTACTAGTGAGTTAAGTTACTTTTATTTTTTATTTTTAGTTGAGGTGGTACTATCTCTCCTTGAGAAGACCATGTCTTAACTTTGCTCATATAACTCATAATATATAATTTCCCAATGTTACCAATTTGCAGACAAAACTCAGCAGATATCAGCCCACTCCTCACCAACCACAGCGACTCCAAATAAAAAAACAACTACTGAGATTGAATCAACCACTGGTCATCTGAGTACTCAGACTGCCTC
>NW_024669948.1:0-634 GCF_008729295.1 Plectropomus leopardus | reverse complement strand
GCTGTAGTATTCGGCCGGGCAGAACTGCCTGTGTCAAATCCATGTCCGTTCCCAAATATGCTCCAGTTTGGTTTAAAGGATAATTCGGAGTAATTACACTTTGGGTCTGATTTGTTTAAGTTTGGTTGTTGTTTCTGTTGGTTTTGATAACAGTGTGCTCACAAGAGTAATTGCTGAAATTGCTCTGGGAACACAGTAGCACCAGTACAATGAGGGCCAAGGCTGTAAAAAAAACACAAGCATTTTTACGATCAGACAGGTTGTAAACAAGCTGACAATTTAGCCAGATTATCTAAGTCTTTTTCCTCAGAGGTTAAACTGAAAGTGAGTGCACTTCAGATGTTGGTAATAATCCCTTAGTGCACGGTAAAACTGTGCACAGAAGGTACAGTCTGTCGAAGCTGAACCAGGAAGTTATTCCGGCTTGGTCATACTTCTACCGTTCAACATTGTTTTCTCCTCCAAATAAATGGTACTAATCTGGGGTTTTCTTTACAACCTGTCTGATCGCATGACTAATGTTTCTTGCCTGTTGAAACTGTTTTTAGTAATGTCACTACTTTCCCAGGTCTCAGCAATTCGCTTGATGAGAACAATGTTGTTATCACCAATAAGATTAATAATTATAATAAAT
>NW_024669947.1:0-842 GCF_008729295.1 Plectropomus leopardus | reverse complement strand
TTTTACATCCAGGTGTTTACTCAGTCACTGAGCAGAGGTTACAGCATAGTAGTGCCATATTAAACACCTCTCATCTCCTCTTTCTTTTCTTCTCCTCTCCTTTCTACTGAACTGTTTGTTTGTCACTGACCTTCATGCAAGCAACAACAGGTAGGTCTACCTTCCCCCTCCTTGCCTGACACCTCCTACTTCCAGCGTCCATCATTATCAGTCCTTCATTCCTCTGTTCACAGAGACGGGCGTGCCCAGTGCACCAATTTCCCGTCTGCCAGACCGGTTTCGTGGCAGCCAGATACTGTCAAAGCTCGTTTCAGAGCACCGAGCTCCATTATGGCTCAAATAACACCAGCTGAGCTGTCAGGGCCACCAACCAAAATGTCTTCCTCCCCACAGAGAAAGACAGAAACCTAAGAAAAAAGAAATAAAAAAGCTGAGGCTGATTTTTTTAATGTACAATTAAATTCTATTCACATACAAAATACTTGTAGGCAGTATAGAGTGTGTGAGGTATGTCATGTCGTGCCATCTCGTGAGATATGTACTCGGTTAGTTCAATCACCAAAAAATCAGTGCTGAGGAAGCTACTTTGAAAACATATAAGCTACCAATTACTTCACACTGAAAGCAATTGGACTACAGTATAGACACCTTTTGGGAAAAAAGTAGTTTGGCTGACTAAAGCTACTTAGCAGAAGTAGTTCAAACTACTTTTAAAAAATTATATAGACAGTTACAACAAAATATAATACAAAAAGTTACATGCCAGCAAAAAATACTGCTCACCTGTTTGGTGCAAAAAAAAGTGCCAGCTTGTTTAGAGGTCACAAAAAAAACAAAAAAAA
>NW_024669946.1:0-670 GCF_008729295.1 Plectropomus leopardus | reverse complement strand
ACAACAAAAACAGAAACAATTAAGGTAATAAATCCACAAATAAAAGTAAATAAAATGGATAAAACAGAAATTAAAAAGGTAAAATAAATAAAAAGACATGTATGACTCACAGCATTACCCAAATATTCAATAAAATAAGTTATTTTAAAATCCCTAAATGCTTTGTATGAATGTAGATTTACCCTCAAACCCGTTTTACCACCAAGAGACCAGCAGTCAAACTGGGTCACACAGAGTTATAAATAGACCTTTAACATTCCTCAGTGTCTCTGCAGCTGTTTTCACTGTTAGCTCCCACAACCACAACAACACGGAGAGAGCTCGTTCTCATCAGGATTTATTTATCTTTTTATATCCTCAAAAACGCACAATTCATTAACTAATAACGGTCACGTGTGCCTAAAGAAGTACCACTGTGTCCCAGGACAGCCTTATTTTATGAAGCGTCGGGTTCAGTGTTGAAGTTGAGCTCAGTTGTTCAGCATCAGAAGCATCTTTTCTTATTATTTTATCAGGTTAAACTGCCATGAAAATGACAGAAAATGTGAATAAAACAGTATTGTGGGAGTTCAGACAGTGTGCAGAAGCGGGATGTTACTAATAATTATTTTGTTATTATTGATTGATCTGCCGGTTATTTTCTCAATGTATCGTTTCTTCAATAAAATGT
>NW_024669945.1:0-345 GCF_008729295.1 Plectropomus leopardus | reverse complement strand
ATTTTGCAGTGGTTTTAGTGTGTGCTTGAGTGTGTGAGTGTGTTCTCATCATGAACAAGTGAACAAGCCTGAACATAGAAAAGGCTCACGCTGTGACAAGCTTCATGATGTGTCGCAGTAGAAGCACTGCAAGGCCTGTTTTTGTCCAGTCCAGAAATTGACACTTGTTTCTTTTTATTTTTTTTTGGTATTGACATGGATGGTGGGACATTGATGCATCACGCTCTGCTCTGGGGAACCGAATTGAGCATAATGAGATAAGATGTTAATAGTCACGGTTTACAAACTGCTGATAATATTGCATTTACCGTAACTTATTGCTCGCAGTACCAGCTGTGCCCACAA
>NW_024669944.1:0-440 GCF_008729295.1 Plectropomus leopardus | reverse complement strand
AGTTTGAAGTCTGCGGTTATTTAGAGTGCTTTGAATTATGCAGTATGCTTTGCATCATTTTACCCTCAATGTGAGGTCCTCTTTTTCTCATGTGATTTCAGTATTTTGTACCAATAAACCTGGTTAAAGATGTGGCTGATGGCCATGTGCATAATAATGACATGCGCATTGATCATGTGAACAGTGTGTTGTTTAGTTTTAAAAATGAACTAAGTGACTGTGTGCCTGATCAACAATAACACTGACGCTATGGTTCAAAGGAAACATCCACACACACTGAGCATATTTAATGTGCTATATGCAGTCATGGTATCAAGTAGATAACTTTAGCTAACAAAGCCTTTTTTGGTTTTCTGTGATTACCTAATTGTGAAAAAGAGAGTTTTGGAAATACAGGCTGACAAAGAGTACATGGCAGCTTCAAATAGGCCTTTTAGAGG
>NW_024669943.1:0-3002 GCF_008729295.1 Plectropomus leopardus | reverse complement strand
CCAGTTGTCCTGTGGTCACCAGAGAATAATAGTTTTTAATAGAAGGAACCAACTTAAAAGGGACGTTTTGCTGAATGGAGCAACGGACCTGTCCGTTATTCTCAGAGTCTCTATCCTGCACGTTGATGATGCCCACCTCTGTACCAGGTGACACGTTCTCAGGTATGGGGTTAGACAGTGACTTAAGGTATATAACTGGGGCATGGTCATTTATATCAGTGACATCTAACATAACTTTTGCGTATGAAGTGAGCCCTAAACCATCTTTGGCTTGCACTCTCATTTCAAAAGAACTGCTTTCCTCAAAGTCAATCACACCAGTTACTGTAATTGCTCCACTTTTAGGATCAATTGAAAATACATTTACATCGTCATCAGAAACGTGACCAAAGTGATATGTCACATCTGCATTTACTCCTTCATCTGCGTCAGTAGCACTAACAGTGATCACTTTGGTATCTGGAGGAGAGTTTTCAGGCAGACTGGCTTTATAAACGGCCTGGCTAAACACTGGGGCGTTATCATTAGCATCCAGCACAGTGACGTGTATGACTACAGTACCTGATCTCTGAGGAGAGCCACCATCTAAAGCTGTGAGAAGCAAGTTAATCTCATTTTGCTTTTCTCGGTCAAGTTTATTCTCTAGCACGAGTTCAACCTTGTTACTGTCAACAGCGAGAATAAAGTTGTCATTCTTTTGTAAGCTGTACCTTTGAACAGCATTTTGACCTATATCTGCGTCATGGGCCTCCTCGATAGAGAAGCGGTTACCCTTTTCAGATGACTCGCGTATTTCCATTTCAATCAAATTTTCTCTAAATTTTGGCGAGTTATCATTGACATCTTGAACGTGAAGAGTTACACGATGAAGCTCCAGAGGATTTTCTAACACCAGATCTACTTTCACAACGCACGAGGGTTTCTTGCCACAAAGGCTTTCTCTGTCCATTCTCTCCGATGTGATCAAATCTCCAGTATTCAGATTAATATCACAGTACCGTTTACGAGTCCCCGTAAAATCAACACGGGCCTTTCGGGAAACCAATGTCCCCAGATCAAGAACAAGATCTTTGGCGATATTTCCAATGACAGACTCGCGTTTCATCTCCTCTGGGACAGAATAACTCAGGTCACCATAAACGAGGCGCAGTATTACAAAGAAGAAAGCATAGCAGATGATCGGGCGAGGCGTTGAAAATCCTTTGTCTCCCATCGTGACAAAAAAACAGCGTCCTCAGCAAGTACAACTTGTAATTTCCAACGAGATATCATAAATCATGTCCAACAACACCAAATAATCCAACACTTACAGTAATACGCAGAATAATCTGCTCGGACATGTAACCGTTTTCTCTGGAAATTTTGCAGCTGATCTCCAGTTACTAGTAGGGGGTGGAGTGGTGAGGGGCTTTTATCTGTCAGCCAACAGCGACACCATGAGTCAATTTTAATCTCCGCATTATTCTGCAATAAAATATCCCCAAAAAGCCTCAAAACAACAATAATATGATATTCACGCACGCTCAAATGAAATGTAAATGTGCGGTAAATCTTTCATTTTCCTCACTGCAGCTTTAGCGATGTATGTGAGACATGATTTTAATGTATTATCTTTGTTTTAGATTTCTGAAAGTAGATCAAAGATTAATGAATCGTACTGTCTGAGCCTCCGAGAGTTCATCCTAACTGAGTACAATACGACCACTGCAACATACTGTGGTAATATTAGACTGTTGGGTGCTCCATATTAAGACAATGAGCTGGGGGTATAATATCAAATACAACACGCCAAAAAAATGTCATATAAAGCACACTGTTAATGTTATAATTAAGAATCACACATCCTGAATGAGTAGAAAAAGACATCTTCACCTGTGTGTGAGTGCACGAGACCGTTTCAGCACCATGGACAGATGCCTTCACATTGGACAGGGGTGATTGTAATACTACAATCATAATAATCCATGTTTTAGTCTCCTGTTCAGTGTTCTTAGACTGTACTAAAATGAGTTTAAGACAATTTCACAACAGTAGACATCGACTTAAACTTGGATGTACACCTTCTCCACCCCTAGGCTGACTCAGAAAAAAGAGCTCATCTTCAATCACACTGACATGTGACAATCATTGACACATACTGATGTTGAACAACATATATGTGAAAGCGAAGAATCACTGGTTTAACAAATATATCAGAGACAGCTTCACTCATATAGCTACGAGTTACTGGTAAATGTGTTCCTGTAACTATCATTTTTTTCCATGAGGACCAGGCTTTCTTCTGGCAAAGATCAGGTTAATGTTATTCATTAAAATAGCAAATTAGTCACACATAACACAATTCCAAAACAACTAAAAAAAACACATACAAACAACTGAATCACACAGTAAAGTTAACTATTCCTCGAATCACATTTAAGGTGTACCTTTCTGACCAAGGACTTGAAAAGATCCAGCAATTCTGTAGACAACAACAAAAACTTAAAAAATTAAAATTAAACGAAGAAAAAATAAATGCCTCCCAGACAGACACCAAGTAAGGAGTCCTTGTGTTTTAAGTGCAACGGTCAAAAATGTGTTGTCAACTTTTTATTTAATTTATGAAGCTAACGACGATGAACAATGGAATGTTTTCCACAATGTGCAACTTATTTGTTTCAGCGATCGCAGATTTAATTTTGTAGACAAAAACATGTACTGCAGCAAGGTCAGACCAAATAAACAAGACAAACATGGACTGTTGCTAGTGAAGTACTTTAAACGGTTCCTACCTCTACAGACGGATCTAAATCTTCGAATGGGTCAACAAAGTCTGATGGACTTTTCCTCAGAGTCTGGTCAGCAGGCAGTGTGTTGTCATTGTAAGAGGACACGAACTTAAAGTCACTGGTTCTTGAACCTGTTGTCAGGTACGCGTCATAATTGTAAGTGCTGCGTAAAGTTCCTGTGCCGTCAACATCTGCGTAATTAGGAGGGAGATAAGCGCTGGGGATGGCAACTGC
>NW_024669942.1:0-580 GCF_008729295.1 Plectropomus leopardus | reverse complement strand
AATGACTCAGATTGCACAGAGCACGGCTGCTACAGCTCCAAACAGCCGCTAATGCCCCCAAACCACATATAGCCTCTGAGATGTAATACTCCAGCTCTGTATTCACCTAGCAGCGCTGCAGAGAGCAAGCCAAGGACACAGAGGCTGAATGTTAAAGTGCCTTGTCACTTTAGGCAAAAAAGAATTCAAAGCAAAAAGGGGTTGAGCCATTACCACCAGCCCAGCATCAGAGGAATGCACTGTGGCAATTAACACACTGTGTCACCTCCACAATAAATTATGGGAGAGCCTTGAAGGATGAGCACTCAGCGGAAGTTTTAAACAACCTCGTCACATCACATTTTTCCCACAGTTTGGCACACCTAGCCTGGACCCCTGAATCGACTTTGATTTGTTCAAATGGTCAATACTGTCAATACGGGTGGAAAAATGTCCACAAAATAAGCTGAAAAACGGGAAGGAGATGGACCTAGCTAACAGCCTCAGGTTGTTCTACAAAAAGAACTCTTAAATTGGTATATTTTCTCAGTCAATGTGATACACATTAAGCTAAATGTGCCTAATAGTCACAAGTTTAGCT
>NW_024669941.1:0-219 GCF_008729295.1 Plectropomus leopardus | reverse complement strand
ACTCCAGCATTGTTGGAGAGTTTTAAAAAATGTGCAGCCGTTTTCCATCTGAGTCAATAAAATTTTACATCTTAACTTTCAAATGATGTTTCTCTCCTGTCTTCTTGTTTTCACATGCAAATTAACTTATCATAAAGCTGTTAAAGTGTTCAGGATACAGAACAAGGCAATAACTGCATATTCTGTATCTGATAGAAATATAGTGACACTGACAAACTT
>NW_024669940.1:0-384 GCF_008729295.1 Plectropomus leopardus | reverse complement strand
TTTCAACCAGCTTTGTATCAAAACCCCCGAAACTCTGCTGGCATTTCGCGGGCTCTCCGATTGTTACTTGAACGGAAGATTTTATTTTTTATTGCACTGCTTTTTTCTCGCCTATAAAGTGAGAGTTGTATATAGGTGGTGGGCGCCATACTGCTTCCTGCTCAGTGAAAACTGAGACAGAAAAACTGAGATCAAATGGTAAAACTAAGCAGCACTGATCAAATATAAACCAAAATTCAGTCAAAGAGTTGCCTATTTCTCACCTCAAATGTTTTCAGAATCATGTTTTTTTAACAAAAATACAAGATTGTTGATCATCGAGCCTTTTTCCCAAACTGTGCACATTATATCACCCTCCAGTGGGAATGTTTACTAGTCAGGTGT
>NW_024669939.1:0-797 GCF_008729295.1 Plectropomus leopardus | reverse complement strand
AGTGTCCCCATTCTTGCCAAAAACATTCAAGATACAATATGCAATGACATTGCCAGGTACGCATCCACTTTCAGGTATGCATCCACTTTTTGGGATCCATTATTTGGAATAACATTACTAATGTTACTTTTCATTACCTCACTGAATCCCTTTCCTTGTACAGCATCAACTCAGACATCCATAACAGTGACGCTGTAAAAACCAAAATTACCATCTCACAGTTGTATGCCTCTGGGAACAAGTCAAGGTGCAGTCACACCTCACAGCCATGCCTGTCCGGACAGTGGACAATCCTTCAAACATGGATGCATCACGCGCATCTTCAAACCAGCGGCACAGAAGATCTATACATTCACCACAGTTTAAGGCGCACACCATATATTAGTGTCACCTATTCAGTATCTGACCAAATGTCCCCTCTTCTGTTCCTCAGTAAGAGAGTTGACCTTTTGGATACAAAATCACATCACTTTATCATTTTATCCTTTGACACATTTTCCTGAATTTTAGTCATAATTTGCCTTTGAATTCTTGAGTTATGGCCCAAAAAAATGTATGAGGTCAAAGTGATCTTGACTTTCGACCACCATCAGGTCATCCTTGAGATCAAGTATACATTTGTGCCAAATTTTAAGAAATTCCCTAAATTTTTTCTCTAGATAGCACTTTCACATGAGTGAGATTGAAGAAGTCACTGTGATCTTGACCTTTGACCACCATAATCTAATAACTCTAACCAAAATCTAGTACGAGAATTATGGAAAAAAAAACTCATCTCTTATTAGGTTTACAGTGAC
>NW_024669938.1:0-758 GCF_008729295.1 Plectropomus leopardus | reverse complement strand
AACGTAACAAAAACTAGTTAGAGAATAAGCTCAAAATGTATAAAAAATTAATATGAAAATTACCTGAAGATAAGCAAAAAAAGAAAAAAAAGTGAAAAAAACAAGAATTTTTTCGGTAACATTCTTACAGATATTTAAATATAATTTCCCCAGATTTTTGATAACAGCTAATTTTCAGATCTGGATGAATGTGTAAGGTGGCTTTTGGTATCATGCTTGTAAGCAGAAAGCACTGACAATGCGGTGCTATTTCACGAGTTCGGAGTGAGACCGGGCTGGCTGTGGAACAGTCATTGCAGAGAATTATAAGTTAATTAGCACACTTGAAGCCAGGCATGAAGACATAATCGATGTCATATTCAAGGCTGCAAGAGAACTGAGTTTCTGCAAAAGCTCTAGATTTACATCCGTAGATTTAGGCTGTTTGCATGTACAGTCCCTGGGAAGCACAAACAATCTTCAGTCTCAGAATCAAGTCTTGTGTGCAGAGTTAAGAAAAAAGCTCAAAGACCACAGTGGATTTTAATTTCAGTGGTTTGATGCTTAAAATATTCTTCTTCTCCCTTCTCGCCCCTTTTTTAAAACGTTCCCATCCAGAACAATATACCTACAGGTTGATTCACACCCTCTTCTCTGCACAAAAAGGTGAAAACAATCAAATTTCACTTTTGCTCCCTGTGAGAGGAAAAAGAACAATGACTGCTGTTCTCGGTTCTTCAGAGTGAGAAAACAGGATCAGAAGTATATATTTCAATAGA
>NW_024669937.1:0-492 GCF_008729295.1 Plectropomus leopardus | reverse complement strand
TACTGTAATCAGTGAACTGAACTTAAAGGCCTATAATTATTTTTGTTTGTATTTATGTTGGCTTATGTTGTGAGAACTTACAATATATATTTCATTTGAAGTTGCCTTGCCTCCTGTCTCTGTATTCACACACATTGGGCTCTCGACATCATCCTTGTTATTAGGGCTGGGTGATAAAACAATAATGATATAAGTCGCAAAATAACTTTTCCTTAATTGAAATATTAGATGTAGTCCATAGAATGCGTTCCAGCCATGTTTTGACAGACAATACAAACCAAATACAAAAAGCCAATGATAAAAATAGTGCCACAGCGAATGAAATGCAGTGAACGACTTTGGCAGACCTTCAACTTCCCCTACCATCTGTTGAGTTAGCTTGAGTTGTGTTTGCTTTATTTACTTAGAAACTTTTTTCTGAGGAATGTCAGCTTAGTTGTATTCTTGAGAAGTCAAAATCCATTGAAAACAAACAGCACTGTATGCAAATAC
>NW_024669936.1:0-707 GCF_008729295.1 Plectropomus leopardus | reverse complement strand
TTGCTCATTGCCTTTTTTTCCAATGTTTTTGAAAAAAAAAAAAAAAACACCAGTTTGCTCAGGGTTTAGAGGGTTAAATACTAGTCAAAGGTGCACAAGAAAAGTGACACTGAGGTTTCAAAAGGTTAAATTAAAAATGAAACATGAAGACTGTGAAAAAAAAGTTATTAGAGTTATTCAGCAACATGCTGCTGCTGACTGTTCACCTGAAGCTGGTGAATTCACTGACGCTGCGTAAACTCACTGGCTTTTCCCATCAGACATTGCAGACGCTGACCTCTCCCCCCTGAAAGGCGGAGACTTCTACGTCGACCCCGAGGCCACGCCTTCCGTCAGGCCCCTGAGGTCCCAGTCGTTCCACACCTCCTCAGGTACCTGAACGCCTCATGTCCCGCAGACACACTCCGTCCCTGATTTAAATTCACAGTGTCCGTGTTCAAAACACTAGAGATTGTCAGAAATTAAAGGAAAAGTCCAGCGTGTTTGTAATTACTTCTGGGGTCCCTCAGGGAAATGTCCTGGGGCCTCTGCTGTTTCCATTAAACCCTTTAAAAATTTTAAGGAACACAGAATCACTTCCAGGGTCCAGATATCGTTAAACGATCACAGATACTTCTTACTGGTTCCTTTTCATCACTATAAAACAGCTTTTTAAGTATACGTTATTTTAAAAAATGAATTCAGAAGAGGATTAGAACTGAATATTT
>NW_024669935.1:0-942 GCF_008729295.1 Plectropomus leopardus | reverse complement strand
CTGCGGACACACTGCAGCGGCACAGACGAGGACAGAGAAGAGACCTTTTGCTTAGAAGTGTTGAATTTAAAGCTCACAGCAACTTAATACAATACAGTCTCTGGCTTTTGTTTGATTGTCTATAGCACCGTTAGCTTGTTTACTATATTACGCGAATGTTGCTGTCACATTCAAAGTCC
This sequence comes from Plectropomus leopardus, assembly GCF_008729295.1. NCBI lineage: Eukaryota > Metazoa > Chordata > Actinopteri > Perciformes > Serranidae > Plectropomus > Plectropomus leopardus. Next base: position 763 of record NW_024669935.1, on the reverse strand, counting down.
TGCAGAGCCCTGTTCAGACTTTAAAACTTTATAAAAAAATTAATAAATAAAAAAAATCATTGAATATTCACATTGAACAGCCAAATCTTATTCAACCGGTAAAAATTCTGAGTCGGGGACAGCCCTGTTCAACTTTGCGTTGTTTAGATAATAATATAGGTCTATGTTTTTGATAACATGCTGTTCCCTAAAGAAATCTAATAAAATTGATGGGGTTTCTAACCATTTTTATGGACAACATTTTTAACCTTTGCATGACTTTTTAAGGACCCATAAGAATTTTTCTTCTCTTTTTTGGCATTTAAAAAAAAACAAAACATTACAGATTCAAATTTTATTCAAACAGAATTGCAGCCAGCGTGCATACATGTAGAGGATACAGGGAGAAAACGAAGACATGTCCACAATAGTAAAGAAAACATCACAACACATTTCCAGAAATTTCGATGGTTGTTAGTAAGTTCGATGACTTCTCCAAGCCTGAAAAATGTGATTGTAAAATGTGCTGCAATTCCGACTAATATGACAGCTGACAGCAGCAGAGAGAAAAACGGATTTGGAGTTTGACGGCATGATTGGCTGATAGAGACCCTGGAAAAATTGGATTGGTTGCACTGGAAGAGTGACCATCCATAACAGATTATTGGAAGAAGTGGGGGTGTGAGATAGAAAGAGAGAATTGTGGATGAATGAAGCTCAGAGATAGTGCTCATGACCCAGCTTAGGCTGAGCTTCAGGTGTCCGGATATATTTAAACATGCAG
>NW_024669934.1:0-574 GCF_008729295.1 Plectropomus leopardus | reverse complement strand
AACATAGCAGAATATTTTACACACACACATAATTTTTTATTTTCTTCCCCGTAATAGTTTTTTGGGGACGAGTTAGTAGATGTGAGGGTCTAAGGACAGAGGGATGTTGTATGCTGTAGAGCTCCATGAGTCAAACTGTGACTTCATAAATAAATAAAATTGAACTGATTGATTGTATTGAAGCACACCTAGAGGGGGGCTTTAAGTTTCTTACCTTGAGGCTGTTCTGTCTCTTCACCTTGCCCTTCGAGGTGTGCGAGCAGATCCACTTGCTCATGCTGGTCACCAGGTAGCAGACGGTCTTTGGGGAGGGGAGGATATTAAACGGTGGAGGCATGGTACACTTGTCATCAAAGTAGCTTAGCCACAATTTGGCACGAGCAAACTTCCACTCCTTATCCTCGTGATTCTGCAGAGGCCCAATAAGAACATTGAAAACACGGGAACGTGAGAATTAAATTTCAAACACTGTTCTCCATTTAGAGAGGAATCTGGAATATGCAAAACTATTTTCTGCTGAAATCCTCGAGGGGGCAGATTCTCTGGAAAAATGATGTTTTACTTAGCATAATCA
>NW_024669933.1:0-569 GCF_008729295.1 Plectropomus leopardus | reverse complement strand
GGGTTTTAGCTCAGGTTTTTTGTTGCACCCTGTTCGAACAGAAACTCTAAACTTTTGAATACTACAGTGTTATACATTTTTAGGGTAAATTAATCCAAAATGGTTCTATAAAATGAAGGTGTAATGTTCAAAACTTTGAATCTCCTAGCCACCATACACGCCCAATCCACGGGCCACGACATTCATAGGTCACAGTGGTGCACCGGCAAAGGATTCAGAGGCTACATAAGGCAATGGATCACACAAACGTACAGCTCTGAATTTGTGATATGAAAACGGTAGGTTTCTCTCCATTTTAAAAAGAAATAGGCTACATTATTATATAAGTGAAATACATACTACAACTTATACCAGCGATAGTTCACGAGTATTCAATAAGAGTCCAAAAACTGGAGCTGTTACTGACAAAAATGGGAGTGTGTGTGTGAACATCACATGTGTTTTAAGTGCTTTTCAGATATTTTGTAGCTACATATTGTGCATATACTGCCCAAACAGTTGACCCTTATTTTGAAAAATCATCTGCGACCTCTCAGTTTTTCAGTCTTCTGTCCCTCTGTGTTTACATA
>NW_024669932.1:0-1769 GCF_008729295.1 Plectropomus leopardus | reverse complement strand
GTCAGACAGCCTGTGCCAAAGGGCTCCAGATACATCGTGTCCAGCATTCCGAGAGGGACAGGACTGACAGACACTAGTGACTCAGCAGCTTCCACTCTGCAGGTGAGAGTTTGATGTACACATCTCTTTTCTATATTTATTAGTATTGAGTGATATTTTGATTTAACATCAAACAGTTTTAAGGTAATTTGGCTCCGTCAATTCAGCAAATAAATAGTCAAACTATATCTGTGAATTACGCCAGCGATACTCAATTAAAACTCACTTGTATACCTATGTACTGAATGAATGGTAAATTATGTAAGGGGGATAGGCTTCACTTTATCAGTGCCACAAGGGGAAATTTGTTCCCCACCATACACAACAAACAAAAACAGCTTGCACAGTATGTAAACAAAAAGACTGACACACACAAGTTCACACCAGGAAGCGGCAATTGATAGAAACGTATGCAGTTTAGAAAAAAATATCTCACAAAATCTGAAGGGCGGCGCTGTTTTGTTAGTAAAATACCAGCTAATGAACGTCATCACAAGGAGTCGTTGTCATCAGGACAGAGGGGGAAATAACCGGACAGCTCCGTGGTGCTGAAATTTACACCGAAAATGGCTCGCCATTTCGAGCGCCGACAAATCCCAGGTTTGAATTTATGAGAATATCTTCGGGATCAAGGACGGTACAGTAAAATTCATTATCACTGGAAACGACCACTACCTCGGCTGAAGTGCAGTAAAGCTGAACACAAAGATGGGACCCGCTGTGACAATGGGGTATTACAAAAGGTACGTGCTGCTCGTTTTTCTTCTTCCCTTTGTTCGTGAAATATCGACTTCAGTGACTCATTACTCCATACCAGAAGAGATGAAAGAAGGATCAGTCGTCGCTAATCTCGCTACAGATCTCGGCCTGGATGTTAAAACACTGAATCAGAGGAAGATGCGTCTTGACATCATTGCAAATAAGAAATATCTGGATGTGAATAAAGAGACCGGTGAACTGTATATTGTTGAAAAGATTGACAGGGAACACCTTTGCCCTACGAAGTCATCAGCATCTTGCTATCTCAAACTGGAAGTAATACTAGAAAATCCACTACGAATTTTTAATATAGAAGTAGAAATTTTGGATATGAACGACAACGCCCCACTGTTTAGAAGAGACGCCATACATTTAGATATATCTGAAGCAACGCCGAAAGGAGAGAGATTCTCTCTCAGTAATGCAGTTGATCCTGATGTTGGAAGCAATTCAGTAAAAACGTACCATCTGAGTGAAAGTGAACATTTTAACATTGAGGTTCAGACTGGCAGAGATGGGTCTAAATTTGCAGAATTAATCTTAAGAAAGCCTTTAGATCGAGAGCAGCTGGCTGTTCATAATTTAATACTAACAGCTATAGATGGAGGCACGCCTGCTCGCTCTGGAACGGTGAGCATCATTGTTCATGTTTTGGACACAAACGACAACGCTCCTACTTTTGACAAAGTGAATGTTAACATTAAAATCGTGGAAAATTCTCCCATTGGCAGCCTCGTTGTCCATCTCATTGCAACAGATTTAGATGAGGGGTCAAATTCTGACGTCACGTACTCATACAGTTTATATACGTCAGAGAAAACACAAGAAACGTTTAATCTAAACCCCGCCACTGGTGAAATTACTGTCAAAGGGATGTTAAATTATGAAGATTTCAAGATTTATGATATGGAAGTTATAGCAACTGATAAAGGAGCCAGTGCATTATCAGGGCAGTGTACTATAAAGATTCT
>NW_024669931.1:0-820 GCF_008729295.1 Plectropomus leopardus | reverse complement strand
GAGGAGGAGAGCTGAGGACACTGCTGGCTGGTGAAGCCGCTCTGCAGTCCGGTCAGTGCCCACTTCTCCAGACTGAACTCGTACTGACACAGAAACAAACAACATATCAGCAACAAAAACTGTTATTACTCTGAGGCATTCCTCTTTGCTACATTAACATGTTGATTTTTCTAACAATATTTTTATCTAAATTTCAAGTGTATATCAAAACATGTACAGAGAGGAGAGAAGCTTAAAATATTGATCATCTTTTTACTCTTGCTTTGATAAAGTGTCTTACTATCACAATTTTATAGTTTTTTAAGATCCATTTTTGCTTATGTTATATGTTTTTCTTGTTTTTGTTTCTTCAGTCAAACTGTAAAGCACTTAAAAATGCATTTGATTTGTTTGAAAGGAGCTATATAAATAAAATTTGATAGATTGATTTGATCAACAATATATAACTATATATCCCCACATACATTTCCACAGACAAAGAAAATAAAATGAACAATGACAATAACAGATTTCCATGAACTGAAATACACAAATAATTAAGATTAAATAAATAAATAAAATAAAAAAAAAACAGAAACTTCGGAATTTAAATAAAACATAGAATAGTAAAGTTATATAACACACATAAAAGTGATAAAATAAAATAATAGGCAAGATCAACACTTTCATATTATCCATATGACATTTCCTTCTCAGTCAGTGATACATGAGTCCATAAATGAGTCCCAAATGCAAACAGACCTCTTACAACATGTCAAGCCCTCCAGCCCAACACGTCATAAACTCTTTTTTCCATGTTTTAAGTGATGCTGGTTGTACA
>NW_024669930.1:0-483 GCF_008729295.1 Plectropomus leopardus | reverse complement strand
TAACTTAAGGAAACTCATGGCTCTGCATATCCAATGTTTTATTCTGCTGTGACTTTTCATCTCTGCAGCAATATGTGATTAAGCAGCATGCCTTCTGTATGTCATGATTTATTTGTTAATTGCACCAACTTTTCGCACCAACTTTATTGCAGCTTTGGACTTGTGGACTTGAATTTTATGCACAAATTGAAAATGCACATAAAAGCAGGTCAGTGGAAACACACTGTGGTCTTCATTACAGCATGATTTCAAATGCCCATGTTTTATGTGGAAGTCATTTATAGCTCTTAGAAAAGCTGAATCCCCATCAGCTCCACGGGGTGCGGTCTGTCACTCAGCCTGGACTCTGACCACATGTGACACGCAGCGTCTCATCACAGGTTGTTTTGGCACACAAAAAATAAAGAAAGTGTGTTTAAAAAACAACATAAAAAAATTTTAAATTTGTAAGAAACATCTTTAAAAAAGCTTATCAGAGGAATA
>NW_024669929.1:0-563 GCF_008729295.1 Plectropomus leopardus | reverse complement strand
TTACCTGGTGGCTGATTGGCTGCTGGCCAGGTTTCTGTCCGGGTGATCGACTCAGTGAAAGCCTCGCTGACTCTGCCGGCCCGACTCGACGACTCGCTAACTTAATGACCGATTCAGCGACTAGAACACAAGTTTGTTGAATCCAGATTTGTTCAGATTGTACCTCCACTTTTTGAATGACTTTATGTACAGTATTGCCAAAGTGGGTTTTAGAGGTTTACAATGAGAGTGCAATAATTCAGAGTGTAAGAGAGAGAAAAACAAGCTTTTTGGTTTACATGGTTTACAAAATCTGATGATTCTCAAGCAAGTTCTGCAGTCATAAGGAGTGTCTCTATTTCTAGTATTTCTGTATCAAAATTATTCATGATTTTTGATGCAAACTGCTGAAACTTCTGGTACACATGTTGCAACATCATGTACAACATACGCTATTCTGTGCTACAGGGCTGGATGATTTAGATCACAAATATTTAATATGATTACTTATTGACTTTGGAAACATGCATTTATCGAACTTTGAAAAAACAGCTGGTCTTTTGAACAGTTTTCTTGAACTTTAA
>NW_024669928.1:0-660 GCF_008729295.1 Plectropomus leopardus | reverse complement strand
GAAAAACTCCCCCAGAACAACTCTCAAATATGCTTATCAGAAGTCCCTTAGAAATGTAATGTCAAACCAATTACCATGCATTACCTGATATATTAGAAAGTCTAATCCAGAGCAGAATGGAGAGTCACAGGTAAAAGTCTCACAGGAACATGCTGCGCAGCCACTTAAACAGGAGAATAGGAGCTGCTGTGGGATTTTACATTGTAATGTAAGTCTGAGGTCCCCGCTCAGCTCACAATAAATGGGTCGCCAGGTGAAATATTAATGCAGGTGGGTCGATGTGTTGTATTTTTAATGGAATATAATGGATTTATTACATGATATAAAGCTTCACATGTTTTCTGAGAACACTGGCTGCACATCTGTGTGCACTGAGGTTCACAATTAAACACCACGAAGCCATGAAGCCTCACTGAGACACATGAAAACAGAAAAGAAGGTCCTGTGTTGTTCTTTTGTTGTTTTTTTACTTGCTTTAATGGAGTTACTGTCTGACAGGCTGCTTTACTCCTGTTTTATATTATTTATATATCTTTTATACTATGAAACCTGCCGTCTTCTATTGTTGTCAGATTTTTAAGTTAGACCTGGCATTGTTTTTACTGAAAACACTATGTAATTCAAATTACACAGTATCTCTCCATCTAATGAGTCATAAAA
>NW_024669927.1:0-202 GCF_008729295.1 Plectropomus leopardus | reverse complement strand
AGAGTTTTAAAAATGTGCAGCCGTTTTCCATCTGAGTCAATAAAGTTTTACATCTTGACTTTCAAATGATGTTTCTCTCCTGTCTTCTTGTTTTCACATGCAAATTAACTTATCATAAAGCTGTTAAAGTGTTCAGGATACAGAACAAGGCAATTACTGCATATTCTGTATCTGATAGAAATATAGTGACACTGACAAACTT
>NW_024669926.1:0-383 GCF_008729295.1 Plectropomus leopardus | reverse complement strand
GGTGGTGAGATCTCCATCAACCTAGCATAAATAGGTCAGAATCAATGTCAGAATTAAATACACGAGTAACAATCAAAAACAAGACTAACACAAAGTATAGTTTTTCTGTGTCGGATTTACCTACCAACTGCTCTTTAAAGAGATTCTCCTCCTTTTCTCCGAGGTACACCACCAGTCCACGGATCGCAACCTCTCTCCTCACTTCCACAGAATCATCCTGTGAATAAAACAAAAAATGTTAAACTACTTCTCCATGAGGAAGGATGTCTAACCAGGGTGCACACACATTTTTACTGATGATTTTTCAAAACTAAAACAACAAAAAAGGAGGACAATGACATGTGAAAGAGGGAGAGGGTGAGAAAAGCACGAGGAGAAGAGGA
>NW_024669925.1:0-513 GCF_008729295.1 Plectropomus leopardus | reverse complement strand
TCATGCAGTGTAACACGAAGGACAGGCTCCTGTGTGAGGGAGAATGATTATATGCACATCACTCATGCGGAAGACGATCAAAAAACAGCATACATGAAGTAAACACATGCACACTTACTCCGTGCCTGCTCCTGAGTAAGCCTTATTCAGAGAACACCGCTGTTTGCTATCCATCAGGCACAAAACCATCCAGTGGTAACACATGCTACAGCACATTGTCCCATGGCCAAGTGCCATAATAATGCATAACAAAGCTCAATAGAAGTACACTACAATCCTTGGTTCAATAAGAAAACAACATAGTGAAAACTCTCTCAAGGTGACACTTCAGAATCGGAGACGCCTCTCTGGCTTCAGCCCCTGTAAGAATAGATGACTTGGCCATCCTCATTGTCCCGCCGTGGCTCTGAATAATGTGTGTTTGCCTGCTCTCTGACCCTCAGCAAATTAGTCACAGTCTCATCCCCAGTCAACTATAAGATGGGCTTTCCTCCTTATGTTTATCTCATAATG
>NW_024669924.1:0-620 GCF_008729295.1 Plectropomus leopardus | reverse complement strand
TGTGTGTTTGTGTGCTGGTGTTCCTCTCACACTGATCATTCCTGCCTCCATGGCTGTAAATGAGTCCTGGATGAGATTCTTCAGAGTATTTGAACCAGTGAACACTGTGTTCTCCATCACAGCTCCCAGTTTGAACTGTACAGTTCAGAGTCACAGATCCTCCTGGCTGGATGGTCTCAGATGCTGACTGATGGACCAAAGCGTTCAAACTTGAATCCATGACAGTGACTAAAGTGCTCTCCGAAATGTTTAACGTGTATAAATAGCAACTTATGCAGTAATAAGTAGCTGAGTCTGAAATGCGCATATCTGTGATAGTCAAGTGGTTCTTGCCATTTATCGTATCCAGTGAGAAGCGGGAACTATTGCTGAATTTATTATAGAAATATGTTTTTTTGTCATACATATAGAAAGTAGAGATGAGGCTTGGTTTGTGCCCCAGAGTTTGCTTATACCAGTAAATCCTTGCAGCAGCAGCACCTTCATAGAAACATTTCAAAGTCAAACTGTCCCCAGTTTTAACTGATACGAAGCCATTCTCAGGATCTACAGATGATCCAACAGTAGCAGTTTGAGCTGAAGTGAAATGAGAGACAAAGCAAATGTAGATTTAATGACAG
>NW_024669923.1:0-341 GCF_008729295.1 Plectropomus leopardus | reverse complement strand
CGAGTCCTCGCTCTTCAATTAAGCCTGATGGCCGCCGCCATCACAAACACTCACAGATAAACGACAGCTGGGGAGCGCGGCCGAGCGCGACGCTCCGGTTAACAAAAGGTGGATGTGATCGGGCAGATTTTTGGGCTTGATGGATCTGATCAGTCAACGACTTAATATTCCAAATATTCCTTATAAAAATGCCCTTAACCCCTTAGGGCCCATTTTAGTATTACAGACACTGTTGCTCAAAATGTGCTTTTCAAAATCAAACTTTAAAAAAATATATTTTCTACTTTCGAGTTAATTTTTTCACCAACACCAGTCCTCATCATAAATATTTAATATTCATA
>NW_024669922.1:0-630 GCF_008729295.1 Plectropomus leopardus | reverse complement strand
TGAATAGTGTTTTCCAGTTAGTCTCCATAAGGTGTCAGAATGACTTCCCCCACAGCGCCGACAGAGGTCCCCGCTGAGACACTAATGTCCTTCAATCACAGAAATGTACTGGAAACATCCTAAATCTACGAAATTTCCTTAAATCTTAGAAACGTCTTAAAATTCTGGAAAAGTGAAAAAAAAAGTCCTAAAAATGTCCCGGTTCAAAAATCAAGACAAACTATGGCTGCCTGTGTGGGACATTTACATGTACAGTTTAACAAAAACTCAACGATGGACTCGGAGAGACAGATGTGACATCACCTCACCTCGGCCCTCAGGACGCTCGGCCAGTCGGGGTCCAACACCGGGCCCTCGTCTGGACTCCTCAACCCCGTCTCCAGGACGACCACGATGGGACGCCCGTAATCAGCCGTCTCCTGTTCAGAGAGACGGCCCACCGCAGGGTGAGTGACGTGGACGTCTTTGACTTTTAGGACGACGTGTTTGGACGGATTTTCTGACCTGGATGGAGAAACCGAGGCGCTGACAGCTCTGACCTCCGACCTGCAGGGACACGCCCCTCGACTGATGACGACCAGAGTCATCGAGGACAGCCCGAGGAGGGACACGTCTCTCATCCAGCACCAC
>NW_024669921.1:0-1199 GCF_008729295.1 Plectropomus leopardus | reverse complement strand
GGAGGGAGGTGCTCGTCGGGGCCAGAACGTCCTGCATGGTTCTCCTGCACTCGTCAGACCTCCTTCAGATCCAGTTATGGGAGGAGCGGAACCCATGCAGGTGGGACACACTCGGCTAACCACAGAAGAACGGGAGAGACGACGACGGGGAAACCTGTGTCTCTACTGTGGACAGGCCGGCCACTTTGTTTCCCGATGTCCAGTAAAAGGGCGGGCTCAGCAGTAGAGGGGGACATACTGCTGAGCTGATTTCAGAACTCTACCCCCAGCCCTCGCCCTCTTTTCCATGTTCAGCTCCAGCTCAAAGACGGTTCACACACTCTCGCCACGTTCATCGACTCTGGGGCCGATGTCAACCTGATGGACAAAGAGCTCGCTCGTCAGCTGGGAATGAAGCAGGTCCCTCTTCCTCGTCCCCTGCCGGCCAGCGCCTTAGACGGTCATCTCCTGGGAACGGTGACTGATCAGACGGCTCCCGTTCCCATGTTACTGGCAGGGAGTCATTGTGAGACCATCCAGTTCCACATTCTGAACTCTCCGAGATTGCCATTGATCCTCAGGTACCCTTGGCTTCGCCGTCACAACCCGCATATAGACTGGTCCACGGGTTCGATTCTGTCTTGGGCTCCCTCCTGTCAACAGGTCTGTCTACAACGACCAGCTCCTCCCACGCCATCCACCAATCCCGGCTCTGTTCCAGACCTGTCCATGGTGCCTGCTGAATATGTTGACTACAGCGAGGTGTTCAATAAAGCCAGGGCCACCTCTCTGCCTCCGCACCGAGCTTATGACTGCGCCATCGACCTCTTGCCTGGCTCGGTTCCTCCCAAGGGTCGTCTCTACTCCTTGTCTGCACCAGAAAGAGAGGCCATGGAGACTTATATTAAAGACTCGTTGGCCGCCGCAATCATCCGGCCCTCCTCGTCTCCTGCAGGGGCCGGATTCTTCTTCGTGGGAAAGAAAGATGGTTCTCTTCGACCCTGCATCAACTACCGGGGCCTGAACGAGATCACCATTAAAAATCGCTACCCTCTTCCTCTCATCTCCTCGGCTTTTGAACTGTTGCAAGATGCCACGATCTTCACCAAGCTGGATCTACGCAACGCCTACCATCTGGTTCGAATCCGAGAGGGAGACGAATGGAAAACGGCCTTCAATACTCCCACGGGTCACTACGAATATTTGGTGATGCCGTTCGG
>NW_024669920.1:0-436 GCF_008729295.1 Plectropomus leopardus | reverse complement strand
TAATGGACTTGATCCATTTCACTTCATTCTTTATAATTCATGCATGTGAACATGGGACTGACTGCTGATAAAGTTTACAATAACAACTGATTACAAATATCCAAAAAGAGTCACATGTATTCTCTGCTTGTGGGACATATTAGCCTTGTGATGGGACACAGGGGACATGTCTCTCTCAAAATTTAGAACATGTTATAAAATAAAACATTAACTTAGCAGAGGAGTTTGATTTTGACAAAATTAAAAAGCATTAACACCATAAAATGATGCACAGAAGGTATAAACTGGTGCATGAAAATTCACCAGTATGCAGGCAATTAAGTGACGTAAAATTAAAGGCATTATTTTAACAATAAAAACCTTAAGAAAGACGGACATTTTAAAAAACTACTCCGTGTTTCTTCAAAAATACAAAATAATCACTGCCCCCCCCCCC
>NW_024669919.1:0-491 GCF_008729295.1 Plectropomus leopardus | reverse complement strand
TTTGATTGCTCATCGAATGGATCTGTTGCCCGTTGGCTGTAGTCTCTCAGGTGTGTTCATGAGAAACTTCTTTGGCCGAGGCACATCTTTAGATTGAAGCATCAAATTGTTGGCAAATAAACACAAACATCGAGATTATTGATAAATTTACAAATGCAGCATGAATATAATAAATGTATTTACAAAACTAGTATACACACTGCACTTCTCCAGGATTTTTAGATAATTAAAACCAAATAAATAAATAAGACAAAAGAAAAAACAACTAACTAACTAATCAAAAGTTGACAGCGAAACAAAATAAAAAAATAAAAAACACAACCCATTCAACCTAGACACCCAGTACAAAGGGTCCTACATTCAGCTGATGGCAAAAATCTTCAATCTTTCAATCTTTGGTGATGTTTTTTGTATGTCTGGGTCTTTACACAGAGCACTGATCTAAAAAACCAAACTCACCAGCTGGTTGAGGCCTGTCAGTGTGTCAGGGC
>NW_024669918.1:0-732 GCF_008729295.1 Plectropomus leopardus | reverse complement strand
GCCTGATCACAGGTCACCTGACCTTCCTCCTGTCTTTAACTCTGATGTCTTCATCGTCAGACGTCCGTGAATCCTCCTCCTCCTGCAGATGTGGATGAGCACACAGTTTTAAATCAGCTGTTGACTCACACCTTCCTCCTCCTCTTCCTCCTCCTCCTCTTTGTGTCCAGGCTGTGAGAGCGACTTCTGGGGGCCCCACTGCAGTAACCGCTGTCAGTGCCGGAACGGGGCCAAGTGTAACCCGATAACGGGCGCCTGCGTCTGCACCGACGGCTTCCAGGGCTGGCGCTGCGAGGAGCCCTGCGAGCCCCACCTGTACGGCAAGGACTGCCAGCTGGAGTGCCAGTGCCTCAACGGCGCCACCTGCCACCATCAGACCGGCGAGTGCCTGTGTGCGCCCGGATACACCGGAGCCTTGTGAGTCACCGTTTGACCGTTTGACTGTTGACCTGCTGGATGTGACGCGCGTCTGTCCCTCTGAAAGCTCCAGCTGTTGAAGGGGTTTGGCTTGATTTTAGATTTGACCCTTTAACACCTGGATCGCCATCAGTTTTCTCGTGCTGCATTCAGATGCCTTTCAGTTAAACCTCAGACAGCTGAGAAAAAATGGTTAATTATTGAGAAAAGTGCAGAAAAAAAGAGCAATGTAGCGAGAAGTTTCCCGCAAACTGCAAAAAATATGTAAACGGTGACAAGAAAATAATCTGAAAATGAGCTCTGTGTGTGTGTGTG
>NW_024669917.1:0-584 GCF_008729295.1 Plectropomus leopardus | reverse complement strand
TTTGAAAAATTCATTTAATTCATTTTAATAGCATTTAAGGCCTTATTTTTAGATTAATGAATTCAATGGCTTTTGATGCTTTGAAAGAATCAGCGGGAACCCTGTGTTTACGTTCAGCAAAATTAGGGGGTCATCATTTTATCTGTCTGCATTCACACATATAGAATACTGTATATCCTGACTGTTAGCACAACTTTTGTATGCATAATCTGTGTTAGCTATAGACTGAAGCAGGAATGCATGAGGAAACTATCGTCAACTCTTCTGTTAAATGTACATCACTCACTGCACGGAGTGAAAATGATACATCAGGCCGAGGTTAATGGCAGCTGCAACACAATGAATGTAGCTTCGTTCGCCCTTACAGGGTCAAAGTCCATCATTTATTCTGCTTATGATCACCTCATGAACACCTTACCCTCTTTATTCTCCTCTTTGCTCCATCATTGCTCCTCTACAGGCCTAAATCGCATATTCACGTATGAGGCAAAGGGACACGTATAACAGCGCAGTGGGAGTGAGCACAAAAGTGAAACAAAACTCCAGCGACACATAAATTGCAGCTAGTATTGTTTGTCTGTTTA
>NW_024669916.1:0-716 GCF_008729295.1 Plectropomus leopardus | reverse complement strand
ATAATAATGTTATTTTGGAGAACTTGTGGTGTGTATTGTGAGTTTTAGTCATGGTTTTAATCTACTGTTTTTTTCCAGTGTTAACCTGATTAATATTATTTATACACAACCCCTTTTTAAAGTTAAGAGTAAGTGTGTGATGGTCTGTGCTGCGTCATATTAAAGATTATAAAGCTTGTATCTCATTTCCTGAATGTGTATGTGTATGTGAGTGTGTATCCCTGCACACACTTCTAACAAAAAAAGGGGGCCTGTTGTTGGGGCTGTAGCTTTTGAACTGTCTCAGTGATGAAGATGGAGGGCAGTTAAATAATACTTTTAGGCGTGCATGCAGGAGGCCCCGTCTATACCTCCAGGGCTCCAGAGGGAACAGGCTGAGCTTCACAATGCTTTGCCCCAGAGAGGCCTCACCCTGCTGGGCTCCTGATGGCTGCACCTGGCCCCCGCAGCTTGCTCATGTGCACAGAAAGAGTAAAACCACGCACGGTCCACATCACATAAACCAGCTGTCTATCCATTTCTACCTCATTCATATAAACTGGTGTCTTTGGGGACATTGTGAGTTATCCTTCTGTTTTCCTCTCGATGTTCTGGTCCTGTGTGTGTTGTGAGATATCATTTTTCAGCCTAAAGGTGCTCTGAGTAACCCTGTAACCAAGCTGACGCCTCCTCCTCCTATCCAACAAGACTTTTTTTTTTTAGGAAAGATCATACAG
>NW_024669915.1:0-373 GCF_008729295.1 Plectropomus leopardus | reverse complement strand
TCACTGGTAGTAGGAATGGGTTCAGTGTGGTTTGCTTCCTTGGTTGAGGGTTGCTCAACTGAAGCAATCTGAGTACTGAGACGACCAGTGGTTGATTCAATATTGGTAGTTGTTCTTTTATTTGGAATCAATGTGGTGATGGTGGAATGAGATGATATCTGGTCTGCAAAATAGAGATGTGAACAGTTTATACATTTTCAAACTAAAAGATATTTTTTGCCACATACATTTCCAAAGAAAACATATTTAACTTGGTATCAAGTTCTTTCTTTACCCAGTTAATATGTGGTGTTCCCCAGGGATCACTGTTCAAACCCTTTCCATCGTAAGTTAACATGCTTCCTTTTGGCAACATACAGTAATATTTTACCAT
>NW_024669914.1:0-233 GCF_008729295.1 Plectropomus leopardus | reverse complement strand
CCTCAGACAAGGTTAGATTCAGATCTTGCTCCCATGCGATTTTAATGATGTTGAGTGGGGCCTGCCTCATGCCCAGCAGTTTATTGTAAATGATGGAGATCAAACCCTTGCGTGATGGTTGTAAATTAAGAAGTGCATCAACAATGTTCACAACAAGTGTCTGAGGGAAGTTTGGTATCTGACAGTAGAGGAAGTGTCTTATTTGTAGATACCTATAAAAATGAGACTTTGGG
>NW_024669913.1:0-440 GCF_008729295.1 Plectropomus leopardus | reverse complement strand
AGTTTGAAGTCTGCGGTTATTTAGAGTGCTTTGAATTATGCAGTATGTTTTGCATCATTTTACCCTCAATGTGAGGTCCTCTTTTTCTCATGTGATTTCAGTATTTTGTACCAATAAACCTGGTTAAAGATGTGGCTGATGGCCATGTGCGTAATAATGACATGCGCATTGATCATGTGAACAGTGTGTTGTTTAGTTTTAAAAATGAACTAAGTGACTGTGTGCCTGATCAACAATAACACTGACGCTATGGTTCAAAGGAAACATCCACACACACTGAGCATATTTAATGTGCTATATGCAGTCATGGTATCAAGTAGATAACTTTAGCTAACAAAGCCTTTTTTGGTTTTCTGTGATTACCTAATTGTGAAAAAGAGAGTTTTAGAAATGCAGGCTGACAAAGAGTACATGGCAGCTTCAAATAGGCCTTTTAGAGG
>NW_024669912.1:0-238 GCF_008729295.1 Plectropomus leopardus | reverse complement strand
TTTCTTTTTTAAAAAAATGCAGATATATTTATATTAATCGATTGTTTTCCTTCTTCCAGATATTCTGCGATTTGACAGCAGGATTATGTCTGTGCCCAGAGGAGAGTCCGTCACCCTCACCTGCAACACATCCAAGGCAAATGTTACACAAATCAACTGGACCAAAGGCACATCGCTTTTTACTTATTCACTCACATCGAATCTGACTTTTTCAAATTTTACCCCTCTCATTGTAATA